>NC_083563.1:20335078-20640403 GCF_019925205.1 Metopolophium dirhodum | reverse complement strand
TCAGGTGTGCAGTGAATGTACTTCGTTTGCAGCGCGTTTGTCCATCATTCTTATAGTCATCCTTTTTTTTATTCGACCTTTATTATGATAAATGATAATAAATGTATTAAAATACATTTATCCATAAAATATATGTTTCTATAAAATTGTACATATAATTGTACATATTGTACAGTGTACACATATTATTATATTATTAATATATTATACACATAAGGGCATAACTCGGCATAAGGAGATAAGCACGCATTCGTTTACGCGGGAATAAAACGGTTTTGTTTTACTCGTCGACGATATTGTTCCACCACACGTAATCTGCACACGCTACATAGTAACTAGGTATATTATATTACATAGTCTTATAATATAGTCATATGCAGTAATTATTTTATCGTGAGTCAATAGGAATAACTCAGGAAATGTATGGAGTTTTTAAATTTGAAGAATAAATAATATTGATAACCACAAAAAAAAAGTGTAAAAAAAAGTACTTACGTTAAAAAAAATTTTAATAATTCTTTTAAATTTTCCCCGATATATTGCCTGGTTTGCGATAAATAAATCATCGTGTGTACCTACATATTGTATAATATAATACCTGCGTGTATAATATATTTACATGCATTATATTGCATATCTTATAATATATAATGGCAGATCGCGTAGCTCGTGCCCTGTGTACTGCAGCAGTGTCCAGTGTCCACCCCCTCCCTCACCATCAAAGTGCACGTCATTTATATGTATGCAGTTTGCGTGTACCTATGTGTATGTATCTATGTATGTAATATGTATATCGTATATGCAGTGCGCCCGTCTGTTCGTACGCGTGTATAATAATAAAATTGTTATCTCTGCTCTGCAACCGCGACTGTTGGACGACGACACAGACTCTTCGCCGTCGGTACAACGACCCCGATGGGCTGCTGTATAACCGGTGCGGTGGTCGTATACGACTCATCTTATGCATCGCAACACGACGCGTGTATATAATAATAGTCGTCGCCAGTATTGTGTAAATAAATATAATATATAAACATAATACGTTTAAACTATGTGCACGCGCAACCGAAGAGTACAAACCATTATAGGGAGTGTTTTGGTGTAATACCAGGTGTATCATAACGTCACGTGCGACTGGTTGATTTTTTTTTTGTGGTACGGTAAGGAGTGGGGAACTTTGGACTTTAGGCCCGGTCTGACGATAGTTTATAGTTTTTGCATGAAAGTGAAATCGATTCACTGAAGCACATTAAGAAAAACTATAGTATTGGTAATAGTAAGCCTACTATACTTATAATGGTAATATTGGTAATAGCTAACTATAGTACATGTAATAGATTTTCTTATATATAAGTACAATATTATGATATTGATTTTTTCATCGTTCATACATCAGTATTTATTCCAGTAAAAAGATAAAATAACATAACATAAACTAATTTTTAATACGACGCACCATCGAAAATAATAATTGGCGAGTCTACAAAGATATATAGCTGGTCGTAAGTCACTGCAAGTATAATATTAAACAATTTTACTAATATACATATTATTATATATTTATATGTATTGTTCTAACTATAGCCAAATATTCTACATAAATAGATGAATTGTAATAATTTCATATATGTATTACATTTTTAGTTGATGTGAATTAGGTGCATTAAACATTTTTTCGCATGTGTGATCGTCCGAGTATATTAGTATAATAATAATATGTACCTACCTATTATAAATAATATATTATTTTATAATTATTAAGTATACTGCTTGGCGTCGTTAAGAACGCCAAAATGCTTGGATTAATGTATTCTTTGCTACATACATTATTATTATGCTCGACTGATTTAACCAGGGTTAATTTATCTCCAAACGTTTAAAATTGCATTCGGTATGAGTAATTTAATAAAAAAAGATAGAGCATAATATATAATATTAATCCATATACTGCAGTTAACCATTGGTAAGCAGTTTTTAGGTATATATTTTGTATATTATATTCATATAATTATTATAATAATATTATAATAATATTATTACATATATAATTATTCCTGATTTAATTGAATTAGTGCACATTCATATTTTCATATTTATTATATATTTTTGTGTATTTCATAATATTTGATAAATACAAATCCGAGACAGATAATGTTGTTATTGTACATAAGTATACCTACCTAGATACAATTCCTCCGAGTCCTGCAATAATCGGTATACCCGAGGCGCTGTCGATCGAGTTCAAGGAGTGCCTCCTATATATATAATATTACCATGCCTAAATTATGCTATACATATTAGATATAACCATATAGATATAATATGTGTACAGATATTTTATTTTTAGATAATTATCATTTTTATATCAAACGACTCTCGGACAGACAGCCATCACGAAGGCAATATTGAATATGCTATAAGTATCACGAATAGCTTAACGTATCGAATGTTTGAAATCGATTTTTCCGCGACTATATTTTAATAACGTATAATATTATATACGCATTAACAGCTTAACACGCGTTATACATAATGTATAATATATGCACATATATAGCCGAAAGAAAAATGTTTTCTATGCATACGAGTATAGGTATCTATAATTAATATTATCTTCACGCAAAGTATATAGTATAATATCCATAGTTCTTATTATACTACTAATACACGCATAATATAAAATATCAAGTTTTTAATGCCAACAACAACAATTTATTCATTCTATACAACTATACCCATATATCGGATCTCGTATAATTTGTAAAAATCAAAATTTTAAGAAGTTGAGATAAACATTTTACTATATTTATTTGTATAGGTAGTATTCATTATTATGTAGGTATAAGGTATTATTAAATACATACATACATATATACATACATACATACATACATACATACTTATATAGGTACATATTATATCTATACTTGCATAGATATAGTAAATCCTCGATTTCACGGACACTAGTGCATGAGTATAATAATTTAATCATATCCGCTATACAGGGGTGTTTGTTATTAGAGTAGTTAAATATAATTTATGTGAAAACTTTAAATTTCCCTGCATTTCGGCGCTACAGAGAAATTGCACTGTACATTTTACAATTCTACAGCTCTATACAATATACTTATAATATGGATCAACATGAGTTTTGTATTTTCAATAGAAATCAATAAAATATATTTTGATCTACCTACATAAACATTAAATACCTATATAATAATATATATGTCTGTTGCCACTACGTTTTTATATGGACAATCGTTTAAACATAACTCAGAAAAGTCGTTAAAAATGAATTTTGGCTTTCGAATACACTCACCAGTGTTAACATAATATAATAATATAGGTATGATATTATTGATGACTCCATAAAATATTTATTATTGTTATTTACCTTTACCGTGCGTTTAAGTTAAAAATCATTGGTATAGATCGCTGAACAGTGAACATTGTTATGTGTGTATTATTATTGGAAGATGTCAACAGAGCACACCTGTTCGGTGTTGAATTAAACATTTAAATGCTGTTTTAAGGTGAAATCCTATTGTCGAGACCACCCCGCTGTGGGTTGTGTATGAATGTGATAAAAGTGTACACACGCACATTGCACACGCATCACATAAGTGCGAGGAAATCACAAGAGGGTGTGAAATACTGAACAAACACATAATGTTTATGGTACGTGCCGTGCCCGAAGTATTGAATATAGGTTTTTTTCTCACCAACACTAATAAAGTAATAAATAGACTATTAAACCAGCAAAATAAAATAAATGAACATATTGTGACTGTTGAACTTTTTTAAAACAAAAATGAGTTTGTAGGTATCAACTATTTTCTTTATTGCTTCTTTTTGGTTTAGGGACGTGTAAATAAAATCCCAAGACGTAACCCTGTTTACATTTACCATAAGATATTTAAACGAACTAACTAATTTATAAATTCTAATTATAAAACACACAACATTTTATGCACATCTGTAACATGTATATGTATATATATACTATATACTATATAGTATAACGTATGAGTTAAAATATCTCGTTTTAAGACTGTGAAATTTGAAAAGGTTTTACATTATGTCTTTACTGTGAACATATCCAATTACTTAATATAATAATTCGTACCTACCTACCTAGGAAAAAAATGATTTTCATCGGTCAACATTGTTGTTCACTCGTCAAACATGAATAAATAAATAATTATTATTCTGTATAGGTAATGTAATTCGATAACATAATATGTTATTTAATACAGATTTTTTTTTTAAAACAGGTATTTTTTAGTAGGGACACCGAGGGCTGGCAATATTTTACTAATACTTAATAGTTACCAAAAATATTATTTAAATAAAAGGGTAATAACTTTTTTCATTAAAATGTTAATAAATACATAATAAATAATGTAGGTACAGTTAACATGTATTACATTTCCTGATTAACTTATAATGTATTTATTTTTTTTTTTTTTATTGGGTAACCCGCGGTAACGTAGGCCATTGGGTGTGGGGGAGGGCACTGTAGGTTTTTAAATTGGGTAGGTTGTACACGTGTGTGTTGTGTTTTGGCAGAATTTCTAATGGGGCACCTGTCGGTTTCTGCCGTGCCCCGGGTGGGGAGATGGCGGCACTTGTTCTCCGGACACCGTGACTTGCCCGTAGAAAAATGCCGCCCGCGGCCAAAGTATCGAACTCGGGTCGGCTACGTCGCAGCCGACGCCTTAGTCCGCTCGGCCACTCCGTCCCCTCTTATAATTTATTGTTATTTAATGTAAAATGTAGTATAAGTAGATTGATTAATGTACAATAGAATGCGGTTGTGACAACCATTGCATCATGTAGGTTAGTGCTACAAAATGTATAGGTAATTAATATATTTTTATTAAACAAATCTTGCCTAGTTCAACACTGAAAAAAATTATATTTATATTTATTTGTGTATATTTTCGTACGAATGTTTTATTAACAAGACAAAGAATATGATATCTACAAAAAACATAATATAAAGGAGCTATAATGCAGATTACGGGCCACAGGGGTTACATCTCCACCGTAAAAATAACATTTCAAAGATCCGTTCTCGTTTATATCAATAAATTTGAAATTACATTAATTTACAAAAATATATAACGCTTTACTGATTTAGTAGTTTATAGCTTATAGTTTCAAACAGTGGGTAGGTGCATACTATATAGTGTATAGATACTACCTACAATATACTTTATCACATGTATATATATTATATTGTTTTAATCTATATATAGTGTTTAATTTATATTTAAATATGCACTTATTTTAACTCAAGCCCACCTCAAAAATACCCCAAAGTAAGTGATATAATTTGTTTAACGAGTCTCATTTGTAGGAGGACTATAATATTATAATGGATTCTTATAATATATTATAATAGATTTAGTAGGTCGGTTTTTTTTCAATCATTGTAACTATACAATTAATTAAAATAAAAAACAAAACACGCGTCGATCGATCGCGATTCAACACGGCCGTGTTGTATAATCAGTTATCCGAGTATAAATGTATTCAGAGGCAATATATAAGACGACGAGGCATGACCAAGTGTCATTTTCACAGACAGTCGGTCGTCGGGATTGTCGCTGAGCCTGCATAGACTCGGAAGGGGAAAATGAAAAAAAAGAAAACCGCACTAATTAGTTAGCCGGCGTACCCTTATAACATAGGTATAGCCACTCTCCCCGGGTCGTCGGTGATCTGTAAGCGGACATTGTCTTTGAAACGTGTCCGTTTCTGGCGGACGAGGCGAGAATATCTAATGACGCGACGACGACCATAGCTATATAGCTGCGCCGATGTAAAACGATATAGGTATAGGTACCTACAAAATCTACTCGCACACATAAATTATATATTATACACACGCACCAGTAAAATATAATATTGTACAGGTATAATAATATAACGCATAATGTATGTATATAGGTACACGTTTTGTGCTGCGCCAGTGTTTGTATATTCTTACATTATTATATTATATACGGGTTTATATAATATTATTCCGTCGAAACCCGCGGGAATGAAAATTATCATATAGGTATATGATATAATATTATGTACATATTATAATAGCAATATATAGGTATACCTAACATAAATGTATAATGTATATATTGTGGTGAATATATGTATACAAAATGTGGGCAACCAGTTCGAACGCGTGCCATATTATAATACACCGCACAAACATTACGATTATTATATTTTTGTATACAATATAGTCCCTCCTCGTCGGCCGGCGGATCATCCAATCACACGAGAACAATAACAATAGCTGATAATCGTAATAATAATAAAAAACAAAACCACCGACCGTTGCGCAGCATTGCAAAACCTATACGTGCTCTATTATACATAATTTATGTTTTATCGTATACAGGTATCGTCTATATATAATAATATGTGTGCACGCGTGTGTAAAATAATACATTCGTTTCGTTTCTTTAACGCTGCCGTGAATCGCAATTTTTTTTTCATTTCGACATTGTATATAGTGACACCGTCAATGCGCGCATCGTCCGTATTGTATACCTATATACAAATATGGTACAATAATTATCATCAAAGTCGCGACACTTGAGAGCGCGTCTGCGGTTCAGTGCAATTTGTATATGTACATACTTGGAAATTTCTGCAGCACACTAATCTGGTCATACTTGCGTTTATTATTATTTTTTTTTTTTATGTCATCGACGGCTATACGAGTATAATACAATATTGTACATTTAGTAATACGAGTTTGTATCCGAGGTATAGTGCGAGCATTTTTAATTGTTCGAGATTGCATGTATATACCTCCTACCTATTTTGGGTATACCTACATATTATTATACTTGCAGGCTACACATTATTATAAGCATTCATTTTATGTAGGCAAGTACCTACGATGAAAAAATACGTTATATAGGCATATTATATCCGTACGGCTGTACTGCACGTATATATATATAGCTGAGAAACAGCTGAGAAATCGAAGCCGTCGTCGATGTAATATATGTTTTATTGTTTTGTCAAACATTCGACTGTTACCACTTACCGTGTATGGTAATGGTCGAATGTCTACGTCTGCGTATTCGCCATATAATGTCGCATCCGCGCCTTATGCGTATATATTGCGTACCTTGTACCAATGGCTATAAATTATGATTATTATTATTATTATTACGCCATGTGTCCGTGTGAGTGTTGGACTGTATAGAGTGTTTGTACGAATTACCAATTACCTAATACCGATATTCGTATATAGGTAGTGGTAGTATAAAGGTCACGTACATTGTCGTTATGATAATTACATATTATGTGAATAATTATGTGACGATCAAAGATTGATTTTATTTAACATTATTGTATTGGTTATTTTAATTGTGTTATTCGCTTAGACTTCAGTCGCAGCGTGCAGTGCGCATTATTATCGAATACGAGCAGATTCCTCGCTATTAATGTCGTGTTTCCAAAATGTCCTAGATAATGCGGTTTAGGGCACAAACAGGCCCTTTAGTTCTTATATAACACTGCATGTCTACATGTGACAAAATGTTTATAAACATTTTAAGATTCAGCTTAATTATAATTTATTAGTTTGACATATTATTTTAAATAGTGTACATTATACGCAATAATATTATGTACAGATAATAAGATATGACAGGCACAATGTAACATAAACATAAACCTATTTAGTGAATATCTTATGCTTTATAGTTACTACCGTATATCACATGATATCATGAGTTATATTTCAGAGTTATTCATATTAGACATTAATTTAGTAACGTAATATAAATTTGATTTAGACGAATCTATTACAAATATCACTGTGTTAATTTTACAAAATAATATAATATATTTCACTTGTTATTCAGTATAGGTAACAATAAGTACCTGTGCACTAGTAACTAGGTACTCAATAATATTAACTATACGTAATATTGGAGTATTGGCATTCTGCAGACATCTTAAATAATAATATGAGTTGCTGGAAAAAAATCCCAGTAAAATGAATACATTTTTATACTTTCTTAATGATAGTTAATATTGTTAATAATAAAATGAAATACATAGTAAGGTAAAATCATAGATAATACCTATATAATATTATATATTATCTATGGGTGAAATATATAGGTACTTAGGTAAAATGGTACTATTACCATATATACATAATAGATAAACGATTTGGGATAGTAAACATGTTCCGGTTTTGTGTAATCATAATTTATTGCAATAAATCGTCTAGCAAATGTTCATTGTTTTGTTTAGATATTAGACTGAAATTTCCTGCATTTTTCCACCTAATAAATAGCAGACTCCAACGACCTTGATATGCTTGTAGGTACGAACATTTTCAGAAGCAATTTTATCATTATTATAATTCAATAGGTCGGACTTTTATAGCGGGAATAGGTACAATTAAATGTTAATGACTTAATTTTGAATAGTTTCTGTTTATAGGTAATTTATATTTTATATTATATGTACCCTATTACCTAGTACCTACTATTAATAATAACTAATAATTTTAGATTCTGAGCGAAGCGAAGAAGCTATTGGTTTTAAAATGGTGTTCATTTTTTTTTTATTTTGTATACAACATTTTTACCAGAAGGAGTGCTTCGATTTCAACATAATATAGTATCTTATCTTTTAGAAAATTGGATCAAGATGGTACTTTAGAGAAGTCATTTTTCAATTTTCTCAATAATATAGTTATTTAATGCCACGGGGAAAACTACCGACAACTTACGAAAAACCGTAAAAATTGGATTTTAATTTCTAAAGCTTTGTTTAACATCATAGAAACGAATAAAAAATTATAATATTATTAATATCAATTTAACTTACAGGCTATAATAAATAATAACAATATAAAATATCCATACTGACAAACCGTCTCCGCTCTGAATCGTTTTTCTTATACAATGATATCATATCATTGAATTCAAGAGTAATACAATCCACCGTTATACATTAACCCACTTGTAACCTACTGTACATCAGAACGACATCCACTTACCCACTTTTTTTTATTATTTATTCAAGTTAAAACTTCAGTAAAAAAGACTATTAGTTAGATTATTGTTATTATTATTTCAAAGAACGACGATAAGTCTTGTCTCACTTGCACTCTTTGTTATCTTCGATAATTTAGGTAGGTATTCCATATTTCCATATTATGCCACCGTTATAAATTATTCGACCAGTCTGCCGTCGGTTATAGATACCGTTTTTCATCGGAGATAGGTAGTTACGCGTAAGTATATTATAATTATTTTTCATTAATTAATTTTTATCAGACTTTTTTGACATACTTATCATTATTATAAATTATTTATATTTAATTAAATTCTACGAGCCCGTCACATTATAGCCTATAGTGCATCAAAAATATATTTAATATATTGTGTCGTTAATTAGTTTATGTATTTGCTGTATTTGTTTTATTGTCGGGTATGAAACCGATATTGGATACCGATTTTGAATAGCGGTTAAACTATTAAAAACCTAAATCGATATGGAAACTGAAAGCGAAATCGAAAAATATCAACACCGCGGTAATCAAAACCGAAATAAAAATAAAATTAAAATTAAAATCGGAAAAATTAAATATACCAATATCCGTAACCGAAAAAAATGTTTTCGGTTTCAAGCCTTGTTTTATTGTTTACTTTTTGTCTTATTGAGTATTAGTTATATTTTTAAAATAATATCATTAAAATAATACACGTCCAAAATAGTTATGTTATTGTTCTTATACTGCTACATTCTAATGCCGGGTGCCCGGGTTGCACAAAAAGTTGATTAATTTAATGGTTCACTAAAATTGAATGGACCAAATACCAATCATGGTCCGCTATAAATTATGTTTAAAGGACCATTACAGCATGAGTGAATTAAATGTTTAGTGATTGTTTATGCAATCTGGCATAAGCATAAGTACTAATTTCAAATTTGATTAATTTTTTTTTCAACTACCATATAGTAATATAATATATTATATATACCTACTTATTGGATACACACTTCAATTATTAAAATAAACGAGCATCAACAAGCGCTCGTTTCGAATAACTACATTAAATAAATTTAAATAAAGTGTTGTTATGACTTTATGACTCTATGACTTATAATTTATATTTTTAAATAATAATTATTGTCAAATACCACCATTGCGGATAGCTCTTATATTGTCAGTATAATTTAAATAAATACTGTATACTAGTTTATAGCTATAAGTATTTAACAATTTGAACATTTCAGCCTATAGGTACTAATTTCTCTATTATTACTTATATAGCTATATTAACTTTTTCATTAACTTATAAAGATGTCAAGGGGCATTGTAAACACATGTTGGATGTTTCTATTTATATTCCACCGTTGAAGATTTATATGGTAATATTGAACAAGTTTTAAATTTTGATTAAAGCTATACCATCGTTAGTAGCCACATACCACATACGTCTTAGAAGTAGGTACAATATGTATATGTGTTAATATAATTTAATAATTTATTTAAATTGAATGTGTTTATTTTACGTAGTGAATGACAAGACATTTAAATAAAGAAATATTAACATTATAGTGAATAGTATATATAGATGTATACCGTCACCTCATACATAGACAACATGACATGAGTTCTAACTTTAAACACTAACGATAATAATACTCTAAACTAATAGTTTTTCATTCGATAAGAATTTCGTATAATATTATAATTTATAGAAATAAATGACTAAAATAAATGCATATAATAATATAAATTATAGAATAATAATGAAGTACCTGATATTTTCACCTTTAGATTCTAATAAAAACGACGAATATTGTATTGGTTTCACTTTCATAATAGATTATTACAAGTAAACTAATCTATACAGACACCCATGACAGGTTATATATTATGGTTCTTAGAACTTTAAAGACATAAGTTAAGGCAAAACTGCCGACAAATTATACATACAAATATTAAAATAATTTATGGCATACCAGTTTTTTTTAAATTTATATAATATTATATATATATGTATGTATCTAATATGTATTATAAGTTATACGGTGTCGAGATAATAACATTAACACTATTTTTTTAAAAGCAACACTTTAATGTTAATTAACATAATAAAATAACAACGGATACTTGCACGCAGGTCTGGATTTGGCGAAGGGCCTTAAGACCAAATTTCCCCTGTCCCAATTTTTTGGAGACCCCCACAAACTTAAGTACTTAAATTTATTTTTTACTGGTAGATTTCAAAATTTACTAAAAATATTCTAATATAATAATATTATGATTGAATTGTAATAAAAAGAAACTAATAATCAATGTTAAAATGTAATTTTTTTAAATGTTTTTTTGTAGCATGAAGACAATTTGAGGGGCTGAGGATGAAAATTGTATTAGACCCAGGGTCCCACAATATGTTTTGCCTTGTTCTCCCAAAGGCCAAAATTCTAAATCCTGCCCTGCTTCCACGGCCTACGACAACATGCCTAATTTGTCCGGTAGTAATAAGATTCTCAGTATATGGACGCCATCAGCATCGATACCAACATAACATAATATTTAAAATAACAAATAATCCCTTACTATAGTTATTATTTATTTATGTATGAGTTATATTTTTAGTCCTTTATCTATTTAAGAAATACCTCACCAACTACATTATTATTTTTATCCAACTAGGTTTTGGATATAGGAAAAACTCTGAAATGTGCAAATAAATATAAATATAAGATAATAGTGGTAAATCAATTTACTTCTATTCGAATATAAGAGCTTGATATTATAATGAATTCTTCTGAGTACTGAGTATACTGCAGGCGGTTATGTTTTATTAAACACGATTTCTATTATAGTATACATGATAAAACAATTTGTTTTATTATTTTTAAAGAATGCAAACAACAATAAACCAAGTTTGAAAAATAATCAAGTCTTTCTTCTTTATATTTTTTTATTATTTTTTTTAACACTATTTTTCGTAAACATTTTAATATTCACAAAGACCCCGCATTCATTAAAGTAATAAACTCATAAGTCATAATATTATCTTGGAAATCGAATTTTAAAGTAATTAATAATGATATCTATATTTTGTTTAGACTTTCTTGAGTCTACCAATTTTATGAGAATTAAAAATTTTAAATATACGATAATCTGTAAAAAATTAATCCTTTTGTAAAAGCCTCAAAATTATAGTTAATTTTTTTCTAAAATCATCATATTTTACCTAGTATAATATGCAAAAGTCAACAATCGATCAATTTTTTTTTTGTTCTTTCAGCTTTGTCAGCCTATAATGAACCACGTTATTTTTTATTTTAGAAAATATTGTTTGACGTCTTTCAACTTCAAAAGTAGTTATATTCAGAATATTTTACATAATATCTAAAATTCTCAATAGCTTCTCAATCATATTTAGTTATAAGAGTTAATATAATATAATTAAAAGATATATTGTGCATTTGGAAAACAAATTCGCGTGTGTTGTGTGTATAAATCACTCGACCGACGTGTTCTGCACTCATGAGTAGGCATATCAATATAATAAATAATAATAATTATGACATCTTGAATAAATTATAAAAAATATGTATATACCTATGGGTTACAAATACATTAAGTAAAATAATATTTGACTCAAAGAATTCGCATAAACAAGCAATTTAAAAATGATTGAAATTTTTGCACTAAAAAAACGGCGCTTTTTTTTATTTAGGTAGTAAATTTATATCGAAGTACATAACTTTATAATACATGAATACTAATATTATATATATTATATTTTTATTAGTTCCTATTTATTATTATTAATAGTGCGTATTTATTGTATATAGTATAAAATATATTATATTACCTAGGTGAAGGATTAATTCGGCATTTATATAGGTACTTGGAAGGTATTTTTATTATTTTGTTTTATGTTTCATTTTATAAAATTGAAATTTACTATGATGCCTGCATTACTATTCAATTAAAATACACCGCGGCGCAATTACGACGATCCAAATAAAACCATAGTGCAACATTGATAATTGAAGAGATAATAGTTTTATATAATTATTAATTGTATTATGTTATAGTAATGAATGACTGATGATAATATTTTTATCAACCAGATGTTGATATTTCTTAGTTCTGCACATTGCGACAACAAGGGGCCAACTGCCAAGTAGTTAAAAGTCGCCAAAAACATGAACGAAACCAGAACCCCTTTGATGTTGACAATCTGCTCTCATCCGGATACGGTATAGTATACATCGTGTCACTATTATAAATTATAATGTGTATAATATGTTATCACCAATTTTTTTTCGATTTGTTTTTATTCTTCACAGTTTTGTGAAGACAAAGAAGAGTTTATTGTTGGGCTACCCTATGTAAACCTGTCGTCAGACTCAGACGGTCCAAAAAGTCGTTGTTCGGTAAAAAGAAGCACTTACAACTTCGTAGCCCATATACTCGTATTATATAAGTATTTACATGACGTCATGTACTGGCAATGTCGAGAAAATATTTTGTTCAATGGTTATCCACTCATCGGAGTGTGCTGAAAACTGTCTTCTGCGCACAGCTGTCGATCTATATAATACATAATAATATATTTTACGATATTGTAATATTTAGTCGTACTCACACATATTATTATACATGTGAAATGTGGTTCAGCGTGTTCATTGCCCTCGGCGGCAGCGACACAAGGCTCTATTGTTTTTATTATTTCCTCAACGCCGGCAGGGCGAGTTGACATATCATTCCACTTGTCCTTGGACATTACCGAACAATGGTCTCCTTACAATATAAAATATATAGACTGGGCACGTGCTTGCGCGCGCGTTGTATTGTGACTGCCCGGCGGCACATCCATCTGAACGGCGTTAAATACGATTACCGATATCGTTATAATAATATATATATATAATATAGGCAGGTCGAAGGTATATACCTGCGTAGACGTAGGTAGGTGTACGAGGTATCTATTTGGAGAGCACGATATATAATATATCGAGAGAGATATTGTAGAGAGCTGCTGTAGTATAATGATATATTGTGTTATTATATATAATATTATTATACAACGTAGCGCCCGTCACTCGGCGGCGTGCAGGTTTCACCTAGCTCGACGGGAACGTGCCCCTTCGAATCGTATAGTAGACAGGTGATAGGATGCAGGGTAAAATGTTCGACCATGGTTATCAATTTACCTTGATTTTCATCAAAATTGTATTCACGTCACATATCTTGGCAGTACTCCAGTACTGTACTAATAAAAAGCTACTATCTATTTATACCTACTGGCTAAATTATATATGATATTGTGTTATTATATGAAAACTGAGGGAGCGCATGCAATCCAAATTTGTAGTGAAAATATCAAGTTGTGAATATTAATTCAGAGTACCTATGATAATTTTGTAGCTTTTTATGAAACATTGATGAACAGTGTTAAGACACTAACGGCGTTTTTTAATTTAAACAGCATTTTAATTAGCATGTTTTAAGATGTTTAAGTATAGTATAGACGTATAGATGTATAGTATACAGGGTGTGACAGGAAGACCTGACAAAAAATAAAAATTATGCTACATAATTCATGGACGTATGTCAAAAATTGTGAAAATTGTGAAAATTATACCATGTCAAGAAATTCCTAAAAAATAATATTTTGAAAAAAATTTATTTCGTTCTAAATAAATTTACTAGAAAAAATATTGATAGTTTAAAATATTCTAAAAAATAAACTACTTGAATTAGATAAATGTTTTTACCACCAAAATTGTTCTTATAATCAGATTTACAAATTGGTTATTTAAATTTTTTTATATTATACATGTAACGCAAGTGACTATGATTAATGAAATAATGATAAATATAAAAAAAAATTTTAAATATTGATATTAGAACCAAAGTTATTTCATCTATCAGGTCTTCCTGTTACACCCTGTATACTATACACTATATAGTATATAGTACCTATGTACCATGTCTGCCACTATTATACCTATATTGCAGGCTACTATAGATATAGTACCTATAATATATTATTATTTATACCTGTAGATGATGATCGGTTACCATTTTCAATCATTTGTCAATAATCGATCACCGGATCACACTAACCATTATATTACAAATTACAAAATAAACAACGTTCAAAACGGTTTATACTTGATAGTTAGTGTAAATGCATCGCATGATAATTTTTGGTCTGGCCATTGATTTATCGACACCGAACAACGACGATTACTGGTAAACGAGGCGTAGGAAAATCTATTAAAACGCACCACTATTTGACCGCAGTAACTTTCCCACACGTATTTGTGAGTTTTAAGAAACCACCACAGATCGTCGAAATTGATTTTCGATATATACTTACGAATACATTATACATATACCGTATATACTTAACCAAAACTCGTTTGTCAGAATTTAAATAAGAAGGGAGGTCAATTAAAAAAAAATAAAATTTGGAAGTGACTCTGCTGAACAGTAGGGTACAAGTGGGTGACTGTTATGGATAGTGTTACATTTGAATTCAATGATATAATATCATTGTATACGAAAAACGATTCCAAGTGGAGACGATTTGACAGCCTAGCATATTGTATACTATACTTATATTGATATTATTAAATATTATTAATACCGTAGCCGGTTAAGTTGAGTAATTATTATTTGTTTATTATCATATTTGAATATAATAATATATTTCAGACGTTTCAATTACCCACGAATAATATTTTTAAAATAGGTATATAAATTACAAGTTACAACGAATTATGAACGATATTTCAAAAATTAATTGCCGAAAATCATTAGTTTTTAACTGAAAACGACAGAGAAGTCTGAATTTGGCGGTCAGTCTTATTTTTAAGTTATATTATAGCTAATTGAACTTTTTGGTATTTTCATATAATATATCCGGTGTAGTCACTCGCACACTGCGCTTGCTCGAACAATTAAAATCAAAAACATCCCTCGACTTGTTATGTAAATCCACCATGGGTGGGTGTCAGAATTATTTTTGCATCATCAATTTTAAAACGTTGATTTACCTAGATTAAAAAAAAAATTAATTTGTTATACTTAAGCTCGGTAAACTTTAAGCGTTGTACGGGTGCGTAAGACACCGAAAATCGTGAACTTCGTAAGGCTATACCATAAATACCAATGGTTTCCCGGTAGTAGAGTTTTGGACAAGTACCTACATAGGTAACTTATAATAATTCATATTGTAAATTAATTAGGTACCAAAAAAATATAACTTCTCAAACACTGTGTCTATTGACACTGCCGGGAGAATGTATTACAATGTCTGTAAACTTACGGACCAGTTTGTATAGTTAAATTTGGCATGCGAACTATAATTGAAATAGAAAACCAGAATAGGCGCATTGCAGATGACAAAGATTTCTGTAAAAGAACATACGATTTATCAATATACCGTATAGGTACTGATAATACTGATAGTACTAGATAATACTATAATATATAAGTTCTATGGATTTATAATAATAAACAATATATTTTATAATATCTATGGCAATCGTCAATTGTCGAAATTCGTCGGCGACGGTTAACAATTCTAATAATTTCAGCAAATACTATTGTATTATAAATATAATATATTGTATATTTTGATTTCAGTGAACAAAAAAATAATAAGCCACTAATATAAACGGACAGTTCGTTAAACCGTGCATATTATAATGTAAGTTTTAATACAAACTCGCAAATTTCATTATGATCAGGTTATTTTCATAAAGTATTTCGATACTTTCAAGTTTCAGTTCATCGGAGTGAGATGATTAGATGTAGATGGATGAAGATAGCTGTTTCTTCGGCGATGGCGGCACTCTAGCTACGTTTCACCGGAAGAGTAGATGTTTACGAGTAAGTTTGTTTTCATATTATTACCTACTATTTTACATTTAGTTTTTAGATTTAAATTAGGCGTAAAATAGGAATTATTCTTGTTTTTTTAAATAATTTTTTCGAAAAATATATGTAACATTTATAGCTCATACAATTATGAATTTATAGTTAATAGAAATGCGGATGTTTATACTTCATAGATATTTTTTTATTGAAATCGTGTAAATAATTTGATTAAACAATCAGTTACCTACTCATCACTAGTATCAATTTTATTATATAACGTGTAAAATCACCGACACAAGGTGCCGACTGAATTTAAAAAATTAAAAACATAAAACAATGTTGTAGTAGAAGCTGGAAACTATAGTTTTTATAATCCATATAATGTAACTATTAAATTGAATCATTGAATTATTATTCAGAGATAACTTTGGGATAAATGTAAATTAAATTAAAAATAATTAAAAAACATTTTGTGAAAGGAACAAGATTACTGCTAATATTTAAATCTTAATTATTATTAACAAATAAATACAAATAATAGATATTTTAATAGCTTTTTACTATTAATATTCAGTGTAAATATAGTTTATGATTGACTTACCAATATGTAATAAACCTATACGTAATAAAATAATTATTCATATCAAATAATCCCAACAATTCAATGCAAGGATTCTCATAAATTGATCTTACAGCAGCCTTAAAACACCAAAAATACATTTGTACATCATTTACAAAATATTAGTTTCCTATTATGGTGTAGGTATTAATACAAACAATAAATTGCTATTCGAAAAAACAATTTCGTATACCTATTATTATTTACTAAATACCTACAACTAAACTAAACTAAAAATAAACATATGATTACATATACTGAGTGCCTATAAAATAATATTATATATGAAAATTGAATCTTTATTACGAATACTTATCGTTTACACAGACCACAAGAAAAAAAAAATAAAAAATATTAAAAAAAAAAACACACATAATTGTAAAAATATAGTTGGTATTATAGTATTTGATGAATTTACTGTATACGTTTATGACTTTATGTTAACTCTAAAATCTAGTAATCACATTTTTATTTAATAATTCATAAAATACAATATGCTCTTATAAAAATATTATTGTGCTACTGATCTATCTATTCACCACCTTAATCAATAATTAAATTGATAAACGAAAATAATAATTTAAATAATACCTATATCATATTATTATGATTCAAATTCAAAATTATAAACTATTTTGGTTTATTGTCTTATCGAATTTCAATGAACAAATTGTTCCTTAACATAGAACTCTTTGATATAAAAAGTTCCATTATATTATATCCGTGGATTCATCATATTGACGTACCTAGTATGATATCTATCATTTATTTATTTAATCTATGGCAAATCTCAAAGTCGTTGCAGAAGACACAGTCGATTAAAAATTCTAAAATGTCAATAAGCAAAGAAGATATGAGCAAAAAACTTACTGCGTTTCGTATAATTTTATTTTTCATAAATCACAATATTCTAAGTTCTGGCTGTATTCTGGAGCGTTTCCTCATGGGCGTCGCAGTTCACACACGTCACGGATTCCGCCGAAGGAGTCGATAATTAAAGTAAGTTTGTTTTTATATTCTTTTGGGGCTTAAATTTACTTTTAAGACTTAAAACAAATATTTAATGTCACGAAAAATGTGCTATCCAAGTGTCGTAGGCGCATATTTTAGTTCCGGACTAGAAATGTATAAAATACGCGAGATATAAACGCCGTCGTCGTTTTTCCAGTCCCTGTTAGTAGAATAATTATAATTAATAGGTGCATACCTATACAGGGTACTTAATATAAATATATAAATATTTTGGTTTAATTTATAGAAATATATGTTATGACTTATAACTGATAATGGTCATAAGATACAATTTTAATTAATAACTGGTAATTTTTTTCCAAATACAACGTTATAAGTTAAAGGTAACTATTAATTTAGTGTCACATACTTAACTTCTATTGTTCACCTAATATCTATATTCTATATCATAGGGATTAGGGATGTATAACCATGTACACATAAAAGTATATTCACGGAATGGTCAACTGTCTATCCTGACGTTTGCGCACTTATGAATAACATACCTACTCATATACTCGTATAGGTATATAAATAGTGTAATACTACATACACGAATGTGTTACCTATTATGTCCCTAAAAGTTCAACAGTTAAAATCACATTTATTTTTATTTTTTCGAACACAATGTTTCAAAAATTATTAATCAATATATAATTTATTGGTATAGTATTAAATTAATTAATGAAATAAAACAAACACACCTACTATAATTATTAGTAATAATAATATATCTATGTATAAATTATTAAAATACAAAACGAACAAACGAAAAACGATTCTGAGTAAAGACATAGTTAACTAATAAATAATATTGAGATTAAAGTAATTTATTTTACTATTAGACATTAGCACCTACAATAGTAGGTTAAAGTCATTTTTGCCCAAATAATAACATTTGAAAGTGTCATCGTGTCTATAAATTATAATAATAATATACTCTAAAAGTTTCATAAATCCGCGAATACTTACTATTTTTTAATTACAACAAGATAACTAAAATCGTTATTTTTGGTTTTAATATGTAATTTCGTCCAAATTTTAACTTATAATATCTGTAAAAAGTAACTGTGTTTATAATAGATTATTTAGATTTTTCGGTTACAATATGAACCAGGGGCGGACTGGGCCGGTGGGATACTGGGAACTTTCCCGGTGGGCCGCTACTAAAAAATGATTTGTTATTGCTATATATTTATAATTATTATTAATATAGAAGATCGGTATAAATCGGTAGAAAATCGGTATAAATATGAATTATAAATATTTTTTATTTTCATACCATGACGCGTGTGTGAAAGATTGTATATATTAAGTGTTTAAGATGTTAGATTTCGGTTCGGCTGATTGTGCACGTCTCTCACTCTTCAGCATCAATGCATCAGAAATTATTATTTATAATTAGGCCACGGATTTAAATATAAACTCCATTTTCTGAATTTTCTAAACATTGCTTTCCAAGCAAAGCATTCGTTTCATATATTATCAACGAATTGAAAAAATTAAATAAAAACATTTATATGGGTTGAAGTCAATATTATAATAACTTATTAAAAAAAAATTAAATACAATTAAATAAAGGTAATTTTTTTAAATTATATTTCTATTTTTTTACGTACCCATTATGCTCGATACTATAACTTCGGTCTTCAGTTATAGAAAACAACAATTGCCAATATGGAATTACTGTCGAAGTTTTTTATTTTAAAATATTAAATAGCATCTGGTTGACTGATGTGCTATAACGAAACTCAAAATATAACGAATACACTACCTATATACCTATCTAAATTATATTTTATATTCGTTTAAATTGGACTTTTCATTTTTCTGGACATTTTATTAAGCTACGAATTTATTTAGTTATTTTGTTATTTAGGTAATACATATCAATTAATAGGTATTTCTTAAATTTTTTTTATTATTTTATTCGAAACATTATTTTTAAATATTGGGATCAATAAAACTATTTTTATTCAATTACTATTTTATATCAATTAGAATTTGTTAATAAACCAAGTAATAAATTAATGGTTACCAAGTAAAAAAAACCGTTATCTATATTATAAATTTGAATTCAAATTACCGCATTTGCGTCTAGTAGAAACAAATAAATGTTTTTTTGAAGATAATGTAAAAATATCCATCATCCATCGGTTAGGACCATATATATATTTTCTATGATTAGGACGGTGAGGTTATAATTATAAATAATCTATGGCAAATGACAATCGTCTGAGACGAACAGCGATTCCAATACGTACTCACATATTTCGTTCCATTCTGGTTATTAAACTAGGTGCCTATTTTTATAAATGTCATTAATCTCAATACTTCCAGACTGAACTTTTGGATCGGAGATATGAAGACGCGCGCTGCATTTTCCTTGGCGGAGATGCACAGCTCTGACACTAGACAATATTATACACTCGAAGGGAACGCGTTTTGCCGGAAGAATAAATAATTACGTAAGTCTTGTCATTCTATTCTGTTGAGGCGGTAGACCTAATGTAAATATTTATTGTCAGACAAACTTATATAACCGCTAGACGTAGAGTAATTTTTAAAATCCAGTTTTTATAGGTGTGCAAAAATTATGAAAAATACCTTAAATTATAATAGTTTGCCTACAACTGTTAATTTATTGTCATAGTAGAATAATTTTTAAAATTTGAAACAATGATTAGGCAATACTTTTATAAGTAGGAAGGTAGGTTTTTATACCTACCTATAATAAAATAAGAAAATACATAATGATTAATGTTATTTAATATGATTTGTAAGTACATAGCAGATCATACCTAGAGAACACCTCAAACGTACGTTTTTTTGGGGGGGTTTTACGGGATATACCTAAGGGAAATTTTCTTCAAATTTTCACATTTCACTATTTGATATTGTGATATTATTTGTGCCTAGGTTAAGTTTCTGTTTTAGAATCGATCGATAGGTTACCTAGGTATATCACATTCTTTAATTTTAATTCTGGTAGTCGAGTATTGGACAAGTACCTACGTAATTTATAATTCGTATCGTAATTTAATTACTAAAAAAATATATTTTCCCCAACAGTGTCACCGGCAGGAGAATAAATTATAGAATGTCTATAAACTTGTGGTCTAGTATATGGTTAAAATTGGCATGCGACCAACAACTGGGGGCTTGTTCTGGACAATTTAAATGATCTAATAAGATTTATCTCATTATTTGAATTAAATTAATTTTTAACCGATTGTTGTGTTAATCAATTTTTTAATTTATTTCATTCAACACACTCGTCTCAGTTTTCTAGTACCTCTAGATTTCTCACAAAGTTCATATCGATCATCTCACAGCTTTCATATTCAAAACCAAAAAAATATGTATTTTTATCTTATTTCAATCTTTTTCATCGAACACCAGAATATATTACAGATCATAAAGGTACTAGTATTGTATACTAATAAAAATTAATATTAGGTATTTATTGGTAGGTTTATATAATATATGTAGACTGTAAATAGGTCATTAGAATATTGTAGAACATTTTACTGCATAAGATAGGTGTTATTTCAGAAATGGTATTCGTCAGTGAACATTTTCAAAATAGGAATAATATATCATAAGCAGATTAAAATGTGTGAACGTTTCAGTGTTTCAAAGACTAAGTTTCGTAGCAGATTTCGATTCCGTCACGGAGTATGTATTTTCTTATTTCCCAGTAGGTTTTTTTTTATTATAGTTAATTGATCAGGGGATGTATTGCCCGAAAATTTTCAATATTTGTATTGTAACTATACTGGTATAACACTATTCGGGCTATCAATAAAGTCGTGTTCAAAATTAGAAAATTGGTGAGGTATGATATTTTCTTAAGCAATTCTTTCGAGTAGGGAATTCGCTCAATGATATTTAAATATTTTCACCGATAATCAAGTACGATGACTTGTAGGTAACTAGAGACCGAGTGAATAGGAATTAGGAAGTGTGTGATATGGCGAAGATAAGGAAATGGGTCAACAGGATTTCAGAATGTTTGGTGTATGAAAGGGAAAGATGAAAAAGAAATGTAAGGTTAGGGTAGGTAAGTGGAGTGAGAGTAGCAGATATGAGAATAATAAGTAAGGCGTTAAGGTACAAAAGAGGATAGAATAAGAAATTAATTAATTAAGGGTAGTGTAGGGTAGTGTACATATTGTAGTGAAAACAAGAGAAAATACGTTCGGTCACTGTATGATAAGAGATAGTGAGAGTGGCTATAGAAGTTAATTTACGGGAGAAATGGTGGACGAGAAGACTGAAGAAGAGATGGATAGACAGACTACCGATCATATGGAGGTGTGGAATGAGAGTGGCTGAACCTATATATAGCTGTGAGAGACGGGGGAAGAAAAAGTGTAAAGGTAGAATAGTTATGTTAACAATGCCGAATACGTAGGAAAAGATCTTGAATTGCAAAGGCCCTATTGACTCTTTGGCTTCAACTAACCATAGGTTTACCTAACTAACCTTCTTATGACTCATTAGGACACTTTGAATAAAAAGATCCTGAGTTGCAGGTTGCCGAACTTAAGTGTTTGTTTATCAAGTCGATCCTTTGATTGTTGACACCTTAATCCATGCTATGGATGAAGCCCATAGATAATAAAGATATTATGTCCTATCCATATCTTTATTATCTATGATGGAGCCATACCCAGCTCACTCGTGTAAACTTGTTGCCGGTTGGGATGTCAGCGCACTATTTGTTTTCCATCTTTGACCCACGCGTAGCATACCAAATGTACGATTAAGAAAACACTAAAATGATTTGGTCAGAGAGAGAAATAAATGGTGCGCTAAAAATCTGACATCCTCTTAGTGTTATCAAGTTATCAGGGTTGTGAATTTCATGCAATGAAAAAGTGTTAAATATTTGCCTGCATGTATGCACTAAAAACAGGCAAATATTATAAAATTCAAAAAAATACTGAATGAAAACGTTTTTATTAAACATTTTTTAAATTAATAAATTATAATTCAAATTGGTTTACAAAAAAAATTCTTTAATTACACACTTGGTAGGTAGGTATGTAGGTAGGTAACGGATGAACCGAAAATATAAAAACATTTTAAGAAAATAAGCATAAATACGAAGAAATCATGAAAACATGCAATTATATTAACTAACCCCAAAAAAAACGCATATTGGTAACGGTGTTGTAATAATAGGGATCTCCCAACAAAAATACCTACTAATAGTTCAAACAAATCATAAAAGCCAACTGTAATAAATATTAATTTATAAAAAAGTATATTAAAAAGCATTATTATTATAAATGAAACAAAACTATCAACTATGGACCGTGACATAATATAGGTATTTCTATATTTTTAGCTCCATAATTTCTGTTAAAATATTAGGAAAATGTATTAAGTACCGTAAAAGTGCTAAATTTGAGCTATTACTTAAAATATTATATTCATAACAAATTATCATAGAAGGTTAGGTACTGTTAGTCCACATACTTATTATAGTTTAATTTAACTACAACATTCTAGTAGAGTCTGATAAAATTTGGTTCCACGACTTTGATCATACAAACTTTAAATACTAGTTTATATAGATGTAAATAATCCAAAACATATATTGCTTCAAAATATAAAAATAAAGTGTCTTGTATTGTAGTAGGTGGGTAACTTTCAAAAAAAAAAACTAAAAAAAATCATACTTGAAATCTATGTATAATATACGTATATTGTAATAAATGTTCAAATGTTTATTATAGTACATTATAAAAAATTAACTTAAGTTCAATATAATACATTATAACAGGTGTTCAAATAAACATTTCATACCAAAAATTTTGTTAATTCACACAGTCTCTCTTCAATTTTAAATTTTTCTTCAAATTATCTACAAAATATAAATGTTTAGTAAATTGGAAGACTTGATTAAGTATTTAATCATTTATCTAAAAGAGATGTGCCGGGTCGCCACATTATTATATCGAGGGGCCATGGTGCAAGTGTCGTCCATAAATATCATAACATATATTGTATTAGTTACAAACTCTTGAATTAAGAGTTATGTGTGAGGATTTAATTGATTTCCTAAAAGGAAATGGCTCAAGGTTTCCTCAGTAAGTTGAGGGACCGTTGTTAAAGTGCTGTCCACCAATAAAGTACCCGAAAAAAAAAAAAAAAAACGATTAATTCATATATAGAAGGTACTTATATCATATACTTTTATCAAAGTATGATTGGGTTAGCCACCGTCTTGTGTAAATGATAATGTCTTATGTTTTCCCAATCTAATTATACAAAATACTGAAAATTAATGAAATCACAAATATTAGTACAATAGAGAGACTGTGCATTGATTTACAAATTTGTCTTAAATTTACTTTTTGCATAGACAATAATATGAAGGTGGGCTGGGCTTTTAATATCAGAGTATGGGGGACAGGGCTGGGAATTCATATTATGAATTGAAATATTTAAATAATAATAGAGATTCTTTTATGTGCTTCAAATTGTTTACACGAGTGAGCTGGGTATGGCTCCATCATAGATAATAAAGATATAACATAATGGATAGGACATGATAGTCTTATCAGCGATCTGATCTTCGAGGGGAACAATTGAGGCCAACTCGAGTATCGACTATCAATATAAAGGAACCTCAATTTCCTTCCCCTCCGGAACGTGGCCTGAAATGTATTTAAAATAGGCGTGGACTATCCATATCTTTATTATCTATGGGCTTCATACATGGATAAAGGTAGTCAACAATCTAAGGATCAACTTGATAATCAAACACTTGAGTTTGGCAGCCTGCAACTCAGGGTCTTTTTATTCAATGTTTCCTAATAAGTCATACGAACGTTAGTTAGGTAAACCTATGGTTAGTTGAAGCTATGGTGATGATAGACGACTACCATCACCGGTCGTGAGCTTTGCGATGATCTTTTCCTACTAACTATCAAGGTATTCGATATTGTAAACATAACAATGAAAGAAAATATTTAAATATTATTAATTTGGTTATGTTAAGTTAGGTTAGGATAGGGCAGGACATTATATGTTAACTAATTATCATAGTTTTTAACACGGTCTTAAAGACTGTCAGCAAGAGTTGTACCAGTATAGTTATTAAAAACTTAAATACAGCCAACATTAAATAATGATTTTTCTACCACAACAAATTATAAAATGTATTTTAAAATATAACAAAATATTATTTTATTAGGGTTTTATAAGGCTTTCAATAATTATGAGTTTTTGTAAATAGAAAATGTATAAAATCAATAGTTTTAATTTAATATATGGTTTTGTGTTTTAATATCCTATTGTCAAAGAATTCTCAGGGTTTCCTTCCACATTTTTTTACATTGTACTAAATCTAAATTTTTTCCGCGCATATTTATAAAGACTAAAACTTATATCTGACTATGTTTTTATTTGCATTTAGACTTTATAGTTTGTAATTTATTATTGACTGTAGACCCACCAAACACAATATTATTTTAAATTAATCATTTTATGTCCTTTATAAATTACAATCACATAGTAGAGTCCGTGCAGGACCTTTTATCATTTAATTTCTTTGCATCCTTTATAATTTACATTCATTTTTATACATTTTCTTATACATATATTACGGTTAGGTTAGGTAAGGTTAGGTTAGGTGAATGAACCTCTGATCATAATAATTTTTCGTGTTATTATAATGTAAACAATACCTAGTTTTTGGATTGTAATTAACATGTATTTAGCTTCCTCTTTTTTTTTTTGGTTAGTGTTATTTCACCCAGGTTTCTCAAACAATTTTTTTTTTCGATTCATTGAACTCTTGTAGATTTTTTTGTATAAATATTATGTTGATCTTTTTATATAGATATTTTAAACACTGACAAGCCAGTGCCATCTAAAATTTTTTTTGCCTTCTAAACTGCATTTGCCTGCGGGCGCCAACAGCCTCCTTCAATTTTTTTTTTAGTTATGTGACTAGTTGAATTTTTTGTATAGACTTTGTAATGTGTATTCCTACAATAATAATTTTTTTTAAATTTTTTTTTGTTTTCTAAAATGCATTTGCCTGCGGGCGCCAACACCCTCTTTCAATTTTTATTTTTGTTATGTAACTCTAGTTGAATTTTTTGTATATACTTTTTGAACATTGATAACCTGGTGCACTTTGAATAATCCATCATTAATGAACTAAATATTTAGAATAGTTTTTTTCTGTTTAAGATTCTGGACATTTTAGTTTGAAGTTTTTAATTTCAATTTTTTTTTGTTTTCTAAAATGCTTTTGCCCGCCGGCGCCAACACCCTCCTTCAATTTTTTTTTTGTTATGTTACTAGTTGAATTTTTTGTATAGACTTTGTAATGTGTATTCCTACAATATTATTTTTTTTAAATTTTTTTTTTGTTTTCTAAACTGCATTTGCCTGCGGGCGCCAACAGCCTCCTTCAATTTTTTTTTTAGTTATGTGACTAGTTGAATTTTTTGTATAGACTTTGTAATGTGTATTCCTACAATAATATTTTTTTTTTAATTTTTTTTTGTTTTCTAAAATGCATTTGCCTGCGGGCGCCAACACCCTCTTTCAATTTTTATTTTTGTTATGTAACTCTAGTTGACTTTTTTGTATATACTTTTTGAACATTGATAACCTGGTGCACTTTGAATAATCCATCATTAATGAACTAAATATTTAGAATAGTTTTTTTCTGTTTAAGATTCTGGACATTTTAGTTTGAAGTTTTTAATTTAAATTTGTTTTTGTTTTCTAAAATGCTTTTGCCTGCGGGCGCCAACACTCTCCTTCATTTTTTTTTTTTTGTTAACTGACTAGTTGAATTTGTTGTATAGACTTTGTAATGTGTATTCCTACAATAATATTTTTTTTTAAATTTTTTTTTGTTTTCTAAAATGCATTTGCCTGCGGGCGCCAACACCCTCTTTCAATTTTTATTTTTGTTATTTAACTCTAGTTGAATTTTTTGTATATACTTTTTGAACATTGATAACCTGGTGCACTTTGAATAATCCATCATTAATGAACTAAATATTTAGAATAGTTTTTTTCTGTTTAAGATTCTGGACATTTAAGTTTGAAGTTTTTAATTTAAATTTTTTTTTGTTTTCTAAAATGTTTTTGCCTGCGGGCGCCAACACTCTCCTTCATTTTTTTTTTTTTGTTATGTTACTAGTTGAATTTTTTGTATAGACTTTGTAATGTGTATTCCTACAATATTATTTTTTTTAAATTTTTTTTTTGTTTTCTAAACTGCATTTGCCTGCGGGCGCCAACACCCTCTTTCAATTTTTATTTTTGTTATGTATATCTAGTTGAATTTTTTGTATATACTTTTTGAACATTGATAACCTGGTGCACTTTGAATAATCCATCATTAATGAACTAAATATTTTGAATAATTTTTTTTTGTTCAAGATTCTGGACATTTAAGTTTGAAGTTTTTAATTTAAATTTGTTTTTGTTTTCTAAAATGCTTTTGCCTGCGGGCGCCAACACTCTCCTTCATTTTTTTTTTTTTGTTAACTGACTAGTTGAATTTTTTGTATAGACTTTGTAATGTGTATTCCTACAATAATATTTTTTTTTAAATTTTTTTTTGTTTTCTAAAATGCATTTGCCTGCGGGCGCCAACACCCTCTTTCAATTTTTATTTTTGTTATGTAACTCTAGTTGAATTTTTTGTATATACTTTTTGAACATTGATAACCTGGTGCACTTTGAATAATCCATCATTAATGAACTAAATATTTAGAATAGTTTTTTTCTGTTTAAGATTCTGGACATTTTAGTTTGAAGTTTTTAATTTCAATTTTTTTTTGTTTTCTAAAATGCTTTTGCCCGCCGGCGCCAACACCCTCCTTCAATTTTTTTTTTGTTATGTTACTAGTTGAATTTTTTGTATAGACTTTGTAATGTGTATTCCTACAATATTATTTTTTTTAAATTTTTTTTTTGTTTTCTAAACTGCATTTGCCTGCGGGCGCCAACAGCCTCCTTCAATTTTTTTTTTAGTTATGTGACTAGTTGAATTTTTTGTATAGACTTTGTAATGTGTATTCCTACAATATTATTTTTTTTAAATTTTTTTTTGTTTTCTAAAATGCATTTGCCTGCGGGCGCCAACACCCTCTTTCAATTTTTATTTTTGTTATGTAAATCTAGTTGAATTTTTTGTGTATACTTTTTGAACATTGATAACCTGGTGTACTTAGAATAATCCATCATTAATGAACTAAATATTTAGAATAGTTTTTTCTGTTTAAGATTCTGGACATTTAAGTTTGAAGTTTTTAATTTAAATTTTTTTTTGTTTTCTAAAATGTTTTTGCCTGCGGGCGCCAACACTCTCCTTCATTTATTTTTTTTTGTTAACTGACTAGTTGAATTTTTTGTATAGACTTTGTAATGTGAATTCCTACAATAATATTTTTTTTTAAATTTTTTTTTGTTTTCTAAAATGCATTTGCCTGCGGGCGCCAACACCCTCTTTCAATTTTTATTTTTGTTATGTAACTCTAGTTGACTTTTTTGTATATAGTTTTTGAACATTGATAACCTGGTGCACTTTGAATAATCCATCATTAATGAACTAAATATTTAGAATAGTTTTTTTCTGTTTAAGATTCTGGACATTTTAGTTTGAAGTTTTTAATTTAAATTTGTTTTTGTTTTCTAAAATGCTTTTGCCTGCGGGCGCCAACACTCTCCTTCATTTTTTTTTTTTTGTTAACTGACTAGTTGAATTTTTTGTATAGACTTTGTAATGTGTATTCCTACAATAATATTTTTTTTTAAATTTTTTTTTGTTTTCTAAAATGCATTTGCCTGCGGGCGCCAACACCCTCTTTCAATTTTTATTTTTGTTATGTAACTCTAGTTGAATTTTTTGTATATACTTTTTGAACATTGATAACCTGGTGCACTTAGAATAATCCATCATTAATGAACTAAATATTTAGAATAGTTTTTTCTGTTTAAGATTCTGGACATTTAAGTTTGAAGTTTTTAATTTAAATTTTTTTTTGTTTTCTAAAATGTTTTTGCCTGCGGGCGCCAACACTCTCCTTCAATTTTTTTTTAGTTATGTGACTAATTGAATTTTTTGTATAGACATTGTAATGTGCATTCCTACAATAATATTTTTTTTAAATTTTTTTTTGTTTTCTAAAATGCATTTGCCTGCGGGCGCCAACACCCTCTTTCAATTTTTATTTTTGTTATGTAAATCTAGTTGAATTTTTTGTATATACTTTTTGAACATTGATAACCTGGTGCACTTTGAATAATCCATCATTAATGAACTAAATATTTAGAATAGTTTTTTTCTGTTTAAGATTCTGGACATTTAAGTTTGAAGTTTTTAATTTAAATTTTTTTTTGTTTTCTAAAATGTTTTTGCCTGCGGGCGCCAACACTCTCCTTCATTTTTTTTTTTTTGTTATGTTACTAGTTGAATTTTTTGTATATACTTTTTGAACATTGATAACCTGGTGCACTTAGAATAATCCATCATTAATGAACTAAATATTTAGAATAGTTTTTTTCTGTTTAAGATTCTGGACATTTAAGTTTGAAGTTTTTAATTTAAATTTTTTTTTGTTTTCTAAAATGTTTTTGCCTGCAGGCGCCAACACTCTCCTTCATTTTTTTTTTTTTGTTATGTGACTAGTTGAATTTTTTGTATAGACTTTGTAATGTGTATTCCTACAATATTATTTTTTTTTTAATTTTTTTTTGTTTTCTAAAATGCATTTGCCTGCGGGCGCCAACACCCCCTTTCAATTTTTATTTTTGTTATGTAACTCTAGTTGAATTTTTTGTATATACTTTTTGAACATTGATAACCTGGTGCACTTTGAAGAATCCATCATTAATGAACTAAATATTTTGAATAGTTTTTTTTTTGTTTAAGATTCTGGACATTTAAGTTTGAAGTTTTTAATTAAAATTTTTTTTTGTTTTCCAAAATGCTTTTGCCTGCGGGCGCCAACACCCTCCTTCAATTTGTATTTTTGTTATGTGACTCTAGTTGAATTTTTTGTATATACTTTTTGAACATTGATAACCTGGTGCACTTTGAATAATCCATCATTAATGAACTAAATATTTTGAATAGTTTTTTTTTGTTTAAGATTCTGGACATTTAAGTTTGAAGTTTTTAACTATTCTAAAAATTTTTTTTTGTTTTCTAAAATGCTTTTGCCTGCGGGCGCCAACACTCTCCTTCATTTTTTTTTTTTTGTTAACTGACTAGTTGAATTTTTTGTATAGACTTTGTAATGTGTATTCCTACAATAATATTTTTTTTTAAATTTTTTTTTGTTTTCTAAAATGCATTTGCCTGCGGGCGCCAACACCCTCTTTCAATTTTTATTTTTGTTATGTAACTCTAGTTGAATTTTTTGTATAGACTTTGTAATGTGTATTCCTACAATAATATTTTTTTTAACATTTTTTTTTGTTTTCTAAAATGCATTTACCTGCGGGCGCCAACACCCTCCTTCAATTTTTTTTTTAGTTATGTGACTTATAGTTGCATTTTTTGTATAGGCTCGAACAATGATTACTTGATGCTCTATGAATAAACTATTTATTTCTATTAGTTTTTTCTGTTTAAGATTCTGGGTATTGTAGTTTGTAATTTGTAATGTGTGTTCCTACTATTTAAATTCTTCTACATTTTTTTTTTTGTTCCTGAAATTGCATTTGTCTGCAGGCGCCCACACCTCTATTGAATTTTTTTTTTTATGATTTTAACATAAGCCGATTTTTTTTATTGATAACTTGGTGCCATACGAATAATCCTTCTTTAACGAACTAAATATTTTGAATAGTTTTTTCTGTTTGTGATTCTGGACATTTTAGTTTGATGTTTGTAATGTGTATTCACACAATATAATTAATTTCAAATTTTTTTTTGAATCATGTTTAAAGACTTATTTATAATTATAAGAAAACTTTATTTTTAAATTTTAGAATTAAAGAGAAAAGTATTAAAAATCTTTATTAATTATACTATCATAGTTTTCATATTTATCTTATTTATAGTTAGATCGTAATTTAAGATTTATAAATATATGACTAATTTGTTGTAATTTATTGTTATACCTACTATTGCAGCAGTTTTTTATTCATGCGAAATAAGAAACTCTTATTAAGTAAGAAGAAATAAATTATAGTATAATATAAGATGTAACCGTAGGCATATAAAACAATAAAAAAATGTTATTTTTATGTCTATGGATTAACGAAATTAATAATAATATCATTAGTGACCAAAATAAATGTATTAAGAGACGCGTGATATTACAGTTCTTTCATCACTTTACACTACGTACTAAAGTTCGATAGACGACGGTTTTCCGGGCGTGCCTGGGAAGTTATATTTCTTTGGAAATTAAATTAAAATATGAATTATAAGTTATATAGGCACTAAGGTACCTATTATGTAGGTATATTATATACATATACATTTGTATATATATATTACCGTGTACGCTTGTATATTTGTTACGGTGTACCTATATATATACTAAAAACACTTAAGTACCTAGCCAAAGGGGTTACAAGTCTAAAATCGTAAACCAAATCGAACCTATACGTATCGAAAAAAGATGCACGGATTATACCGTGAAAAGTTAGGTCGTCGAATATGCACGTCAACAATCAACATCGAATGCAACAGTTTGCAACCCGACTATTTGTTGTTGATTATTATTTTACTCAATAATAATAATAATAATTATTATTATTATTATATTGGCATTATCTATGACAACGAGACGCGTTCCTTCGCGTGTACGTTTATATTATTATAATCTATATTTATTATTACATTCGTCCGTGATATAGGTCAATTCGACTTACTATACATTGCACACGGTACGAATTATGTGGTACGTTAATACATTTCGGGATTATTAATCGTCCTATACTCGGGTACCTTTTTATCATTATTATTATTATTAGTATATATTATAAATTATATAATATAATATATAAGTATACCTACCACACTCATCACATCGTTTATAATATAATATATAGGGTATATGTGTCCGGCGAAAAAAAGAAAAGAAAAATCATCAATCAAAGCATTAGCCAATTGTTGCGTCTAAGTCAATTGAATATTATTATTATTATATTATAACTTCTTTGGCTAAATAACATAATCGTCACGAACTCTTCGGGGAGCATACATAGTACATACCCACACACACACACACACACACTGCACACACGACGTATATACGACATCTATATAATAATATAATGTATATAAATATGTGCGTGTATGCAGTGTACCTATATAGGTGCAGCAGTTGTGTGTTCTCATACATTAAACCGGCGGCGAACCTCCGAGTCCGGACTTACACGCGGCTTTCAGAGTCGTTCATTTATCGAGTACAAATAAAACGTGACCGTGTCGCCGGCACGGAGATATCCTCGTATATACCTTTATATACGAATATAATATTATGTAGACGCGACGACGATGTTATTATAAATACGAGTCGAGCGAATCGTATTCGGATATAGCTGATGTATAGGTAGGTTGTAGGTATTATATACAAAGAGGGTGTTTTATAATATTATTAAATTCCGTTGTTGTTGCTGTTGCTGTTGTTGTTGAGCTATTATCGATCATTATCAATACGTCGATACAGTATTTATTTCTCGCGAGTACGAAAAAATGTCGTGCCTACAATAAAATCGTGCACTAATATAATATTATGTGATTGATAAACGTCAATAATATTGTGTTGACGTTTCAATTGTAATAACGTAATAATATTATCTAATAATTATTATATACTCGTTATAGTCGTTACAATTAATAATAATACTATTTTAACACATTAAATGTATACCAACGAATTGTTGTCGCGTGTACTCTTAAAAATCGCACAATTTAGTGTCATATTAAAATATAAGTGTAAATGTGTATAATTTGTGTGCGAGTGTCCCTAATACCTATATACACATTATTTGACGATTATGAATTATTTAATAAGGTTTGATGGATTTAAGAAGGAAAGTATCCATTTACTTATGTGCATACAATAGAAATATATTATTTAGTCATACTCGCCCGTATAAATGTATAATATACAAATAAAGTATTTATCGTACTCAAAAAGTGAAAGTTGTTACGTATTTTTAGCAGATTCGTGTATTTACAATATACTAAGTATGATATATAACAGTATAATATAATATAATATTATATGATTTGATAAAAAATATTTAAACGATTAATCTAAAATACACTTACTGATAGTGCTACATAAATTGTAATAATATCAGCCATGTGGTTATAATATATTATTATGTTTTTCACATTGCTAATTTAAAAAAAAAAAGTTTTCAATTGCAAAACTGATAAAAAAACAGATCACCGGAAACTATTATTATTACTCGTGGTTTAAATTATGCGATGTGATTATAATTATTATACAATCCGCATTTATCGTGTGAATGTGAATTTTTCAAAGAACTTTATCAAAAATTTGACAATTAAGTGTACACTAAACCACAATCCATCAAACCATTAATTATCTGAATAGCAAATGGCCTATATTATACTATTATTCAACAATCGGTTTCATCAAAATGTAAGAATTTTTATACGACTGTACATCAGAACATATCATAAACTAACTATAATAATATACATATTATACACGCAAACGTCAAAAATCTAATACCTATGGACGCATCTCTATAAAAAAAATAGTACCAGGTATCTCTATCCCTATATCTATCTATCGGTTTCGATTTGAAACTACAGCTACGTTATCCTTATATGTCTTATACTAGTTAACGATTTTTATACCAAACTCACTTACATCATATTGTATGGCTTATATATAAACCTTCAGGCACCATCCGGTCGGGTATCGCGTGAAACTCTGTATAGGAACACTATTAAAACCGAAACACAATAATATGACCGTTTAAACAAATTCCACCTTTAACCCGCGCGGTAGCATTTCGGGAATTAAAAACACGAATAATTATGTATACGGATCAAATGGTATACATATATTATCATTATTATGCGTATATACCGATCCGATGTTCCAGTATTGTTATTACTATTTTTATTTTTTTTTTCATGATATTTATAATGGCTATGCAATCGTGCCCCTGGCAGCAATGTTCCATTTCGACTGTATATATAATATCTACACGTAATGGAATAGATATACATGTATAATATAATATAATGTACCACGTGTGTGTGTGTGTAATAATATCGAAACGAAAACAGAGGCAGGTGCCGTGCTTTAGAATGCGTGGCAAACCAATGATGATAGGAATTATATCGCTATGTGTGTGCGGACAACAGTGAGCAACTATTATATTTTTCCTTTTACAGATCAGAACACACAGTTTACAGCAATCGGTACAAAACGCAGTCTCTCGCCGGGTCGAAAGATTTGTTTAATAATATCGGATTAGGGATATGTGTCTCGCGCCGGCAAGAGGCGGGTTGTTTAGCGTCTCTATTTACGGTGAGTACAGCCGAGTATAATATTATACGTGTACAATATATATATATATTGTATTTTTTTTTTCGCCCATACAACGCGCTACCACATTATACTATACGGGGGTGAAAAAAAATTAATATAATATGTGCCCGCATTACATCACGCACCCGTCAAAATGTCCACCCTTTGCCACTAGCTATATAGACTATACTATATTATCATTATTATTATTGTATGATATCACGTGATATCCATCGCGTCCCCTTAAAACCGTGTCGAAACTAATGGTTATAACTTATAATATTATAAACGCGATCTCATGTATAAAAAAAAAATAAGGGATTTAGGTATTCATTAGAAAAACGTGTGCCTGTAAAATATGATCGCATGACCATAATGTATGTAAAATATGGCGTATTAAATCATATACTTGTAATAATAAACGTACCTATATACGACCCGCACCTACTTATACGCATAAATACAAGTCTAATCGTTTTCGATTTTTATCAATAGCTTATGAATTTATTATTTCAAAAAAAAATATATGTAATTTTACTCATACATATTATACCTAGATATGACATATTAATGATATTTTGTGTCCTCGGATGAATAAAATAGTCACGTATTCGATGAAATAGACATTTGTAACAGTCACGTCCCCCGCAGCAACTGCAATAGTATTATATTATGCGTTTCGTAACAGTAGGATCATTTTTTTTTTTTTTTACCAATCACCTGACGACGAAGAAATCTATTGGAATCGAAATATCTGACGTATACAACATATTATTATTATACACAAGTGATAAATGATAATAGTATAACGGATTCATTTTTCATGTCTCTGACTTTATATCTATTGATTGGATCAAAAACGATATTTTTATCGAACTGTCGGTGTTATTTTATTGTTCAGTCACACCTACTTATATTTAAATATAATATTCACGACGAATTTATTTGTCAGCTTTTCAATAGTACCTACTAAATACTTATGTAAACAATATTATGTTTTCTAATATCTAATGTCCTTGTATTGTTGTATGTATAAAAGTAAGTATTCAATAAATTATCTTAAAATATTTTTTTTTAATAGAAACTCGTAATTTACCAGGATTACCACAATATGCTTAGACAAATCGTACAACGCAGCAGACGACGCTATATTTATGAATATCAGAATATCTTAATAAATAAATCATTACGAGAATTTAATTTATATCCTAAGAAATAAAGTATCCCTGCACCAAATCGTTTCCGTGACACACATAATTTTAGGAACCATTGAACTAATGTAAGCAAAATAGTTACAAATATACATATATAGTTTCGACGTACCTACCTACAAGAAAGTTCATACTATAATAATAATAAATAATATACCTATACATCTGTTCAGCGGTTAAATATATAGGTAATGAATATTGATAATAAAGCACTGATTAGAAAAATGAATTTGTTATTAATAACGAGTCGGTGTACCTTTAGGCTACGATAAAAAACATTTAAAAAAAAAAATATTATTTCACGCTGCTGCAATAATGGATTATTATTATTTATTTCTGTTGGCCCGTGGAGCTTGCGCTAAAATGTATTTTACTAAACAACCAATATATAAGCATAATATTATATGCAAATAAGTGAGCAGGTGATACTGCGATGGACACCGGCGAAAAATAATAATTGCGCATACGATTTTTACCAGTTACGCCGCCGTGTAGGTAGGTAGTAATGTAGAATATAGGTATGCATTATAATTTATAATATATGCAAAAACTACACTACCTACTCATCAGTTTAGTAGATTTTACATGTAAACTGATTATTCGCCGAGTAAAATAATTAACCATAAATAAATAATGAGTGTAGAAGACGTCGTATATTAGTATGTATATCTACTAAATTGGTTTTCCAATATATGGCTATCTATTAATATTTAACATAATATATATATTTCCTTTGTCCGTGTGTAAGTATTCAACCTCCTCCTAAACAGCTTCGCCGATTTTAATGACATTTTTCGTGTGTGCTTGAGTGGGTCCTTGGATGGCTTAGATTCACAATCGGACACAATCGGATCCGGGGAGGTGCTCTAACAGGGATTTTGGGATTTACGATGGACGTTTTTGTTTATAAATGATTGCTATTGGTTATAGGAGAAATAATTAGTATTTATTTATTATTGGTTGCCATTGGTTATTCGGGCCGATCAGGTACAAGCATGTGTCAAATCGAATTATCATTTTAATAATCATTTTTTACGGGCAACGAAGTGCGCGGGATCAGCACTAGTATTATAAAAAATATTATTTTAAATAAAAATCCGATTTAATAGTAATTTAATTTATAGTTTTTTTTGTATATTTGGCAACGGCTGGGCATCATATTTTAATATTGTATATTAATATTATTAATATACATTATACATTCATTATTATTGCTAGGTATATTTCGAAATGAACATAATACACATACACATAATATTATATTATATTATATTATATACGTGCAAATATTATAATTAGGTTAAAAACAAGAGTAGATTATCTTCATCGTTTATAAAAAAAATATAATATACGGTGGACCTATACGGCTATACGTCTCATTATAACACCTAGTAATATATTATAGTGGTTTAGAAGGAATTGTGATTTTAACATACTTTACTTTATAGTTTATTATATTGTATAAACTCGAATGTGTTAAATCTAGTGTCTGGACTTTCTACACTATGGTATATTATACACTGCACTACTATACATTTCATCAGATACGTGTATCAGCTTTGTTCGATTTTGTGTACGGATATGTTAACCTTACGAAGTATGTATGAAACCATAAATCGCCGACTACTGCTGCAGCAGTCTTTTATCTCCACCGTCTTGTATAGTTGTATATAATACATATTATATATTATACATTTATACGTACAGGCAATAAGCCAGAAGCCTACCCATAGCGTATATATTTTGTATAGAGGGCAGTGGGCACGAACACATATAATGTGAATATGTGATGTTGTAAATCGTTAAATCGTTGAATACGTGTAGATAGATCTATATAATATACATCGACGATAAATGACTTGTGTTCGTCGTGTATCGGTATAGTAAAAAGTAGTCCGGTACCTATTATACGCACTTATAATATTAAAATGTTAAGTAAACTATAGTCTATAACACTATATATATATATATATATTAGCTCACTAATTTAGCTTTCCAGGGTCCAGCCCGGCGTTGCTGGGCCCGTTACTTACAACCACGCAGTACCCATTTCGGAGCCAATGTAGTTTGAATTATATTTGATCTGCCTGCTTTTCTGTAAATGTAAAGAAAGTGTAAAGCCGATAGCCATATAATCGAGTGTCTAGCTATCAGTCATTAGTGGTGTAAATGGATACTCAAACGGGATGTATGCGTAAACATTTGTACTTTACTAAACCCATTTTCAGACTGACTACGTTTTATTCGATTTAAACAACTGTTTACCTATTGCAGAGGTTTATTTTGGTAAAATTATACGATTAAAGTCGAAAAAACCACCGACAGACATTTCGAATTATCGAGAGGACCGAAATACTCTTCTAATTATAGAGGCTTTTCCTGGGGACTAAGCGTTTAGTTCGATTTATGGAGTTTTTCGAATTATTAAGGTACGGTTGACGACTGTGTATAGTGTATCAATATAATAACCACTAAGTCGAAATAGATTGAAAATACATTAGATTCTAGTTATGGAATTACGTATCATCTAAAAATTCTATACCTAGGTATCTACTTAAATTTTCATCTGCAGATCTAGGCCTTATTCGTGACCGTAATTTTCCATAATATAGCCCACAGTCCACCTCACACGTTATATTAATTGATTATGAATACTAAATACTAGTATTTATAATCAATGGTCCTATCTATATAATATGAAGCTAGCTGGTTAGTAATTATTATTTCTATACATTTCAATTTGGCTATTTTTTTTTCAATTTCACGACGGTTTGCACAAAGCAATATACAAATATAATCATAAATCATTAACGGCGACTCGACGGCGGAGCAGGTTGTCTCATGATATTCCGATTTTGTTTTTGTTCGAGTTATGCAGCAGACCATTATAATATATCCATAATACGTCATCACTAAAAAATAATTTTAAGGCTAGGTACGTCGTGGGGCAAGCTATATAATACCATATTACATAATATATTATTAGATATAGAATACAGTCATAAAGCTACCTGTAGTTACCACCACATTATGTACAAATACGAAATGGTGTTCGGAACTGGAATATAACGTAGTTGATCGTTGTTGGATACTTGAACCTGAAAAATGCACCCACCGTTATACTTCTAACTCTATTATACATAATATTACTATATTGTAACCAACATATAGATGACTATATACATACATGTATAATAGAATATATTGATTGTTATTATACACGACCCCCGGACCCGCGATTGTTCTTGGTGGCTTGCTGTGTTTCTGATGGAAAAATTCATACCCAAAGCCCAAAGGTGAACTCGACCCGAAACGATCCATTGTTTACCTATCGAGCAACCTGTCTTTATTCTATATAGTAATAATCATAATCATAATAATAATAACAACACGGCTGATGAATCTCAAAGCACTCCGGGGTTATTATTCCACAAGACATAATCTAAAATGTATAATAATAATAATAATAATAATAATAATAATAATAATGATAAAAAAAACACATGTAAGAATATACGACGCTGGAAAATCGAAAACGTGTGTCATGGTATAAAAGCGCACGTGCGTCCATCTGACGTGACCGCGACACCTAAACGTAATCCTCGTCTTAAAATATTCTAAGTATTCACCGGGTTTTCAGACACAACTCTTGTAGCATCTATAATATGAGTGTCTATATTAATTTAGACTATCTTTTTTGTTTCTTTTTTTTTTCGCCGTCTATTATAATATTAAGGTCTGTACTAACTTAATTTTTACCGAAAACTCCGAGGCCAAACCACACGTTTAGGGAAGGAATAGGATGATAATATAAACTATATCTCCTAATAATATTATTACAGGCACCCGTGGCGTATTGTAGACACAGAATATAATATGATAAAGAAGAAATAAGGGTCATCGGGCGAAATTCAGGTGAAATTTGTAATTTTAAGACGTCATGCTGACCTATAGATTTAACCAGGTTATTGCCGTTGTATAATTTAGGTCTACCTCCTCCCTCTTTACGAGGGTTTAATACACATCCCTGGTAAATTGGCCAACAGGGGAAGTAATATTCCTGCAGGTAAACATCATGATATAACTACTATAAACCTACCTATATCGCCGGAAAAGCGAGAAATAATAACAATAACAAGTATAAAGCGCGGCGGAGAAAATAATATTAATTTTCCACTATATGCTGTTCCGCGCGTGGATTTATATAGACTTCATTATGACACCCGAACGTAATAAAATAATAATCGAAAATCGTGCGAGGTATACAAATAGATTGGTGTGGCGTGTAGGCACATGACTTACCTATATAATATTATATATATAGGTATATAAGGCTGGCTGGTAGGTTCGGTAAATTTCTCCGCCCTCGTGCCTGTTATTATAATAATATTATATTGTTGTATACTTATTCGTCGCGCGAGGACCGACAATGACACACGTATTATGGAGGTATTATAATAATATATATATAGCCGGTACCCACAATATTATATAATACGTAATATTATATATAAATATAATATAAAATATATGATATTATTTATTAGGTTTATCGTTACAGAGACCTTTCATAGTTGTATTATTCCTTAGCGCATGCCTTTTATATTTACTTCGCCGTGCAGAAACCATTGATTTTATAATATACCTATTTACTATAAAAGCATAAAACTAATGCTAATAGATAAAAAAAAATTACCTACAAGAACGTATTAATGTATATAGGTAAATTAAGGGAATCGATATGTACGATGTACCTACGTCTTTTTTTTGTTGACGAAAACATAGATACAAACACAGCCGCATCTTTTGACCATCGTGATACATTGACACCGAATAAAATTACTGATCTGATAAGAAATATCTGAAAACATATTCATATTCGTTTTAATGTTTACTCGATAGTAAACAGCCCACGATATAAAATTTTGAAAAATGTTCAACGTATTCTTCCCTTTAAAATTGATTTTAAAATATTAAAATTTTAGCATTTTTAAACAGTGATAACTGAATTGAAAAAAAATTTTTCATCAATTTCAATAAGTAGTAAACTTTGTAATGAATTCAAGTTTTCATGTTAATTCTTATCGCATTACTAGCTTTATTGGTACGATGGACAAAATGTAGGCACATGACTTTCATTTTTATTGTAAAATATTACACGTCAAAACCGATTAGTGGCATTTATTTTACACTACATCATAACCTATTTTTTAGGTGGGGGGTGGCTTTCTCTGAGTTTCTCTACACAAAATATTTTCTAAAAATTGAAATATAGGTATGCTTAGTAGTAAAGTACTAAATATCGAATTTGGGGAGGGGTGGGCTAAGTCTAAGTACCCTATTCACGCCAATGCACTACAGTCTACAGTACTTAAGTATGCTATACATAGTCACGCATACTTTATGATCCGTTCGTGTAAAACACCCATTCACAATCCACACCCACGCACGCACATTGCCTATACTAAACTCCTTAAGGCCCCTGCAAACGTGTCGTTTTTAAGGAGTTGTGTTTCGGAAATTCTTTCGTCCCCTGCCGTCACTGCAGTTGGTCTTTGTGTTTTTAGTAAATTATCATTAGTGTGTGTATACTCCCCACCAATCGCCAACAAGCACATGCCGTATTTTAGTCATTAGATCAAAATATGAAAATCCAATTCGTTGACGTGAAATAGCTATACGCCTGACGACAATTTATTTAAGTACATCCAAAGGTTTGATTTTAAAAACATGAAAAGATGTTTGAATGCATAAACAAGATTACTTTACATCGGTCGGAGCACTTTTCCGATTTTAGCAAGTTCTTAATGGGAAGAAAGTATAAACGTTTTAAATTTGTCATTGTTTTATATTAATTATTAAATATATTAAAAACTATTAAAAATATTCAATAGGCACATGCTCCAACCGCAAAGTAAACTTCTTTATCAAATCAAAAATCTTTATATTTTTTAAATCAAACCACTAGAAGTACCATAGTTTTAGTCAAGCACTAAGGTCGTTTTGATTAAAAATACATAGGTAGGTACGTTTTGCAGGGGCCTTAACAACATCGGTATCAATTTTACTTTGAAACAAGAGTTGCCTGTCCCATTACTCCTTGTATTTCCTCCGTTATCGGTATACAAATGTGTATAATATTATTAATTTTTATCTCAGGTATTTATAATGTTTAATAAATCGTGATGTTATTACATTGTTAAAATTTAATATTTATTAGATAAGTTACTCATTTTTCTAAAGAAAGAAAATTCAAACATGTACGTAAAAACCTAATAAGTGAGTAAGCATAAGTACCCTTTGTTAAAGAACATAGATAAATTAAAAAAATTCTGTTTTATTCTGATTCCAAAATAATTTAATATCATCAAAATGATTCAAATGTGCAATGAATAATTTCTAACTAAGAAAATAATTCATTGTCATTTGTGTCATGTAACATGCGCGAGTATAGCATATTGATTTTCTATAACTATATATAAATGATGAATACGGAACAATAAAATCATTAACTATAATTTATAAAATATTTATGAGTGTCGCGGTAACGATTTTCTATTTGGTGTTCAAATTAAATAATAAGTACGAGTACCTTACCTATAATATTTTGACATTTTACTATTAGGTAGGAATGGGTATGATGGTGTACATTAGAATTTAGAATAAATTTCTGATGCATGTGGAATGTGAATGTCCGCAACTCACAAGAACGAGTCAGAGTAGATTTGCTTATAATTATCAAACAAAAAAAGTACGACCACCTATACCCACTCAAATATGTGACCAACTATTTAAATTCTCATATCGGGCATATTATGATTATTTATGTTGCAGAATGTATGCGAGTACCTAAGTAGTAACTAATAACTATACAAGTATACAACCAAGTCCAGGTTAAGACTACTACAGGCCCATATTTAGTTGGTAAACGGAAAAAAGTAGGTACTCGTTTATAAAATCATATTAAACACATTTTTTTTTGTCAGTTATTATTTTTAATAAACATAATATTATGTTATTTATTATTTGTATATTATACCGATATAGTTATATTTTATAAATAACATAAAATATAAAATGTTTGTAAATAAAAAAAATTCAGAATTAGTCATTGTTACTTGTCAGTAGGTAACATTAAATTCTTTAGTTATGTTCTACAGTCTACATGCTTCGGTTTATTTACGTAGTCCGTTGCGTAGTATAGGAACTGATTACTGATAACGATTTAAGTATTCGGTTTCGTCGACTTCCTCCTCAATTACCTCCTCCAACGTGGAATGTGCACCAGCCACCAATGTACCTTACTGTCCTTACTAGTTACTGCTTACATAGATTAGTAGAATCAACGTCCAACAACGTGTGTGAGGGGTAGAATAATAGGTTTAATCATTTGGTTGGGCATAAAAATCCATCGATGGAAATTATTGAAAAATATAAAAACGAATTGGGGGGGATGATAAAGCTAAATTATTGGGCTATTAATTTATAAGTGACTGCACATAAAGGATATAATACTATATAATGCACACTCGACTAAAAAATGTATGCGACAATTTAATAGAGGAGAATTGAGTGTAGATTTATTCTTGACTAATATAAGACATAATATAAGGATGAAATGTGATTAAATTTGTGATGTGGTTTTTAAATTTAATCTAAAAAAATGTATTGAAAAATGTTAGGTTAGGTTAGGTTAAATGTAATTATTTTAGTATGAAGTTCTTCCAATAGATACCTTCTTAAAACAACAATGTTTAATAATAGGTATAACAAAATAGACAAATATCTATAGATGCATATATTATTATAATAGACTAGTGTTTATTATTATTAGGTAATATTATATTAATTTGTATTATATTAAATATATGGTTGTCTGGAAACTTAATTTTTAAAATGTACACAATATTAAATGCCACTCATGCCAGTATTAAATATTGTGGGAAATATATCATTAAAATATAATTTTTAACAATATAGTTATACTGTAATAGGTAGGTGCCTGTGCGGCTGTGCCTACCTAACATTTATAAGTTAGTAAGATTATAAGAATTGGACCTCCCCAAGTTAGAGGGTATCCACACTAGTGGCCTCTCTCCTCACACCATTTCATGTTCTGTACCTTATATTAGCTATCAAATTGACTTATTGTACCTATTATATATAAATATTACAGATTGTAAATACTCTATTTTTATCTAATAAAAAAAAAGAATTGGACCTCTAGCTTTTTAAAAAAAATAAAACTTTTTATACATAATACTATAATAGACTAAATAATAAAGTAATAACTTACTTCATCATATTATTCTTTTCAATAAAATAATACAATTTAAAAGCTAAAATACTTAATACTTAGTCATTACATTTAGTAATATTTGTGATATTGAGTACAGTCAACATACACAAACCTGTATGTAAAAATCTAGTGTTTACTATTTAATAAAAATATAGTATAGTACATATAGTATTATAGGTAATGCATAGTAAGTAGTAACTATCCATCAAATATCTATTGTTACATGGGTATTATACTTGCATTTAATATAATAATTTATGGATTCAAATATTTAATACACATTTCACTTGAGATAATATTTTTAATACACACAACTTATTGTTATAATTTTATTGGACAGTCAACAAAATGCTATATTCACAATTAAATCACTGGATATGAAAAACATAAATGAGCTTTTCGCATTAATTGTATTAATTTTAGTAGTCTGTTAAAATTAAAAAATACCCACACATAATAATAAATAATGTATATATTTTATTTATTTTTAAATTTATACATAATATACCTTCATAACCAACCAGATAAATCTACTAGTAATATAATCATTTTTTTATCTTTTTCCCTTTTTTTTTCAACCATTTTTGTCTTTTTGTTTCTAACATTTTCTTCCTTTTAGCTTTCTTTTTATCTTTAATTTGTTCAATTTTGTTTTTCATTTTAAATATTTTACTGTTTTGTACAGTTTGAGATGCTTGTTTTTTAATTGCCTTTTTTATTTCTTTTATTGAACTGAAACTCATGCCAGGTACATTTTCAGCACCATCTTCTTCATTAGTTTTATCAATATCCTCTTCATTTTTTTTTTCTTTGTCATCTTCATAAATTACCTAAAAAAAATATATATTATATGCAAAAAGATGAAAAATAAATAATAAATGTGTACAGTATACTAAACATTAAAGAAAGGATCATTTTTCAAGTTACATGTGGTTTTACAATGGCAGTAATTGTTGATATGCAACTTAGAAATCAATTTTTAGTCCATTACTCCACTTACTGTTTGCTGTATAGTAAAGTATATTAAATTAGAACTAATATTTAATTTATATATTTCTACTTTAGTAAAATATTTTATTGTCGAAAAGTGTGATCTAGAAATAAATAAATCCAACTTGGGATAATAACAGTCAACAGTATATACTATTAATATTAAATAGACACCTTTACAAAGCTGTCTACCACTAGACATTTTTTATTAATCCACAAACAGGAGACTACAACCAAAATGTAGAAAAACTATACAAATAACTGATGAATCTATACAGCATAGTTTTATTATTTATTTTTAAAAATGGTTCTTCACCTCAACTGTAGATTGACAAATAAAAAACGAATGGTGCAGTCGTGCAGATCCTACCACTAAACCTTAACTATTTTAAATAAGTACGTTAAAATGAAAAATGTTTGTTGGAAAAGAGAGATTAATATTTTTGACAACTTCTAAAATGTTATAGAATTAAATAGGACGTGCCACGAGTGTGTTATTAATGTTGTATACCTATATGTTTTAATTTTAAGTACCTAATGTATGTTCATATTTTTTGGACATGATATTATGACATTATGGTGTGGGCCAAAAATATATTTGTAGGTCACATACTGGACTATTATCAGTTATCACAATGGTTTTAATATGTATGTACATTGTACAATGTATATAATATGTTATATAATTAAGTTGCTGTCACAAATAATGATCTCTAACAATTTTAAGGTATATCAGATGTTCATACTACAGAAATAATCTAAGCACAACATTTAGTTTGGGTTGAGGATAATATTATTTTTATTTATGCACAAGAAAAAATATGCTTATGTCAATTATGTGAACATATATAAATAAAATAACTAATTAGGAGAACAACTGCAATGGTCAGCAATAATTTTTTCGACTGCAACTATACTCTCTAATAATATTATTATTTATTATAGTCTCAAATAAGAATCTGAATTTTCATATAAATTTGGCAAACTACAAATATCTGTTTGGTTTAAATAGTTACTGTAGTTTATGTTAAACTCAATATCAAATTTGTCTAAAATCAATGTCACTGAAAATGTTTCATAGATAGATAATAAATAATAATACTTTACAATAAAATTTAACTATACATTTATAAGCACAATTGTTCTTATTTCATAAACCATTAGAGTACATTGGTACATTTTAATACCTGATTTGATCCAATCCAATTATTACTTTTTGCAATCTCATCTGTTGAAAGATCACAAATTTGTACTGTATGATTTTCCAAATTATATTCTCTTGTGACCATATCAAGAGGTTCTGGGATAAACGGATGAGAATTAGTCAATTTTAAAAACGTTTCTCTTGCCTATAATGTAAAATAATGATATTAATAAAAGAAAGTTTTATCTAAAACTAATATATTTTAAATTTTTACCTCAGTTTTGATTCTTTTCTTTTCTTCTTTAAGTTTCTTTTCAAAATCATCTTTGGCTTTCTTTTTTCGTGCAAGCTTTCTTTTATGAAATCCAGTCAAAAAATCTCTAACAATATCAAAAATTGAATTTTAGTTTTAATTAAACATGGGTAGGTTAACTAATAAACTAATGGCAACTATAAATACAAATAATACACTTCTAAAGTACAATATTGTTATTTAGAAATTTGTCTGGTAATGGAATCACATCACAAACATGTTCTGTGTGAGTTTTATGAGAACTGCAATTTGTATTATTATATTCTTCAAAAACCATCAAGTTGAAATAATTACTTCAATACTTACGTTCTAGATTTTTCATCAAAAGTTATAGTTCGTTTGGTTGTCCTATTAATTGGCTTTCGATGCCGTTTCACTTTTGTTCTGTCTTTGAATTCGTATTCCATATCGACTAAGTGAATTATATTAAAATAATAGGTACCTATTAAACATATAAATATTAAAAATTAAATTTGATTTTTCAAAACACACATGTCAATTGTTATCGTGTTGACAATAGGGAAAATATTGAATTGATAAAGTGATAACAATTTATAACCTCAACAACTCAGTTCAGTGTAACCAACTAAAAAATTACCGTGTGGCGGTACTTATCAATCTTTTAAAAAATCTAAAATACATATTAAAATTAAAATTAAATATCTGAGATGCCAATTCGCACATTTATAATTTACTCTAATAGTATTGTATATAACTAGGTATATAAGTATATTTATTATATTATAATAGTACTTATTGATATAAGTATCTACATTTATTTTATGTAGGTTTTCAATTTATAAATAATGCATTTGATTATATCTCTTCGATACTTAAAATATTAAATGTAAATAGTAATTTGTATCTGGTCTAATTTGATCATAAAATTGTGTACCTACATGGCTACTGGGGGTGCCCGCAGAAAGGGGTGCTATTGCACCCACTGATATTTTTTTAACTAACAAAAAAATCAGTGTATAATAATGTAAATATCAGTGCTGTGTCGACTGTGGCAGCGTACACACGCATCGCGCTCATTAGCGTTATCGCCTTTCATGATTATTTCTCAATAATATATAAGCGTTAGTGTTTTTATATATATAAAAACCAGTCATGCCTCGCACGCGAAACAAACGAAATCTGTCTTCATCGTCGTCACTTTCATCGTCTCCCAAAGCCGTCGACAAAAAATCTAAAATCTTCATATCTCCAAACAGATATGCCGCACTCTCAGAGGATTCAGCTTCAAGAACCAAAGTCTTCAGCCCTCCACCAGTCTCAGCTCAAACAACTATCCAAGGTGAGGTCACGGTCGATCATTTACCTCCGTCGGGACCGTCTCCATACGAGGATACTCGTAAGTCACCTCCTATATTCATCAAAAACATTTCCAACCTAAATGGCTTAAAAAGCGATCTTATCCCTATCGTGGGGTCAGAGGGGTTCACCCTTTCTTCAATCTTCATACAAAGACTTCTTAAAAATCACTACTCCAAACTGCAAATATCACAAGCTAATTTTGGATTATCTCATAGAGTCCGAACTGTCATTTCACACGTTTGCTACGCACCATACGCGTCCAATTGTAGCATTCATACGCTACCTTCACCACTCCACTTCATTTGAAGATATTGAGACGTCCCTAACGGAACTGGTTTTTTCCGTCCGTAATGTTCGTAAAGGACCAACAAACGACGTATGTCACTTTTCACTATTGAGCTTCACAACGGGCACACGTTTATGTATTGTTTACATACTCCCCGCTGCGACAAATATGGCTTAGATCACCTCACCTCAGATTGCAGTAAGCCGCGCGAATAACTGGCCAAGTGTGCCCTCTGCCTCGGAGCACACACTGAAAATTTTAAAGGATGTCCGCCATACAAACTGCTCAAACGGTCTCACAAGAAACCACCACCGAGTTCCAACACAACGAAAAATCGAAAAACATCTCCAAAGGCTCCGCTCAATGTGGCCAAAGAAGTTAATGCTCAACCTCAGCCCAAACGTTATGCTGAAGTCGCTGTTTCAGATAACTCTCCACTAGACAGCGTTTCAACAACGTTATCTCAATTTATTTCGAATCTAAATTTGTTAATTGGTCCCCTAATCTCCCTTCTAACCGTGGTCTTACACAAACAATTATCTCCATAGATAATTCTTAGAAACCACTCATAATCCATTACAATATAAAATAACTTTTCATATTATGTATATTTTATATTTATACACCTTTATATTGTGCAAACAGCCCAGCTTGTAATTTTATACTATTGTTATCATGTTAGATATTTATAATTATCTCGTAATATTGTCCGCATATATATATATCCTCAATCCACATACTATATAATTGTTGAGCTTTAATAGTTGTGTACTAGAAGCTATATATAAAATAAAAAAAAAAATAATGTAAATATGTGGCTACCTATTTATGTACAACATAAATTTAATTTTGCACCCACTGAGCTGATTTTCTGAGGGCGCCAGGGCCGGCGGCAATGGGGGTATAGTGGGTCGTCACACCCCCCCTTTAAATTTTTCGTAACTATCAGTCGGCATTTTCTTAATAACTGAGAGCTGTCAGAAATACGACTTGTTAAAAACTGTTTTCCTAGATTTTCTTAGGTTATAATTTTAATAATAAAAGCGAGAACGGGTCCTCGGCAATCTGCAGTATTTTGATTTCTAAATCGATAATTACAGAGCCACAGAGGATAACACTAGCTTTGTCAATGACTATTGACTCCACAATAGTGTTAGTCTACAAGTTATGATAAGTAGATCTCCTTGTTTTCCTTATTCCCACTGACTTCGACTATACGCACTTGACAATTTAAGAGTTAACTGTTTTAGAAATCAAAATACTGCCGATTGCTGTACGTATATAATACCTATAGTAACTTTTTTAGTAATGTCTTCCATCGGTATGCTATCGCTAATTGCTATCTCAAGCACCTATCTGTGGGTGGTAGGCCTACATTGTTATTATTACAGACTACAGTCAGTGGTGTCATTTCAGTCTTTAATAGAGGGGGGTAAAATTTTCGACCAGCCCAATTGGGTAGCTTAAAAAACAATAACCCCTGGCAAGCACGCATATTAATATATTATGTTCCTGATCACTTTTACACGGCGGTGGTTTACCTACGGTGGCTTACCTACGCCATTGCACTGATTAATAGATTAGAACACCGAATACGACTTAATTTTTTAGAGCTTAAAATAGTCCTGACAATCCTGTACCTGTACGACTAGCGACTGTATGATATACAAGTAACAAATATTATAACAGACTATATACATAGAACTGTTCAAAATGTTTTAGTTCAATTTTTTTAAATTTTTTTTAATTATGTTTTTTAATATATAGATATATTATAACCTATTATACAGAAAAACCAGGAATTTTTATAGGTACTTCACATAGTTTGTTTTAAGAAATTACGGGTCGACATTTTTACAGTCGGCATAAATTATATTTCAGTCGGAAAATACTTTATCACTCTCTCCCCCCCCCCCCCCCCCGTCAAAATCGTATAATGCCGACCCTGGTGTGTGCCCCTAAATTGGCTACATATACAAAAGCTACCAACAAATTACAAAAAACCGTTAAAAACGGAATTTTAATTTCTAACGCTTTGTTTATCATCATAGAAACGAATAAAAAAATATAATATTATAATATCAATTAACATAGGTAGTCATAATTTTTTTATAAGCATTAAAAGTTCGAATTTTGACAAAAGGCGTAAACATTACAAAAATGTGCAATTTGTAATAATGTGTAATTCAAATGTTACGAATAACTGTAGATACATGAAATTTAGACCATTTTATGTATAACAATATTCCCATATTTGATAACATTTTCAAAACATGTTGACTCTTTTTTAGCTGTTTGTGGACATTTTCAATTGTTTTCAATTTATTTTTCTATAATTGTCAATAAAATGTTATTTTTTGGATATAAAAGCATGAAAATTCAAGGCTTCTGATAGATTGTTCATTGTTACTAAAGCAGTTGAAAAATATTAAAAATTCATAGCTAGGTACAATTTTTTTTTTACAAACTTCAATTTAAAATTTTGAAAAAATGTATCAAATTAAAATCAAAAAAATTATTTTGCAGTTAAAAATTTATAAAATGTTCAAATTTTTATAGTAATAACTTTTTTGTTACGTACTAAATCTCAATAAAATATTATATCGAATCAAGGTTTTGGACACGTGAAAGTATGTTATGTTTACCGGTGTGATGAATTTTTTTCTGCCCCGTGCGAGAACAGACAAAAAAAAGAATTAATAAAAACTCACACATCATTTTAAAATCAATACATTCATCGCTCGGCTCGGAATCCAAAATAATAATAATTATAACTATTGTGAAGTAGATATACTTGAAAGTTGAAGTCATTAGTTTTTGAGGGCTACTATAACAAATATCCAAATTTAAATTCATAAATATTAAATGGGTAGGAACTAGCTGCAGTCACTACTCACTAATTACTAGGGCTCGGATTTTGTAGCAAAATAAATCCTTAAAAAAGCATTTTAAGTAGCCAAAAAAAGCATTTATTAATTTAATTCTAAAAAAGCAAATTTCAATTACACATAAAATTAAATATTAAAAAAGGAATTCACAACCATATATTTAGTCAAGTTACTTTCATTGAAACTCATTCTATTGGGTGCTAATATATTTTTATACATAGAAAAAGACCTTTCCACGTCAACCTATGAATACTATTGACTTTTTGAAGTTCTGCCCATCCATTATTTTTTGAAAAAACACGATTGCACTTTTCTAAAATCAATTTCGCTACTTCGCCATTAGCTTCCTCTAACTTTTGTTTTGCTTCTAACACAATACCTATTTTTTTTAATTTTAAATTTAAATTTTTAACTTTTGGCATTTTGACAATTAAAGAAATTATTTAGAACACCATACGTTTATACCTCACGGATTGTCGATTGATATTTACCGGCCAACTAAAGTATTAGCACGTGCTATAAAAATACGTAGGTATAATTCAGATAATTTTCTCTTTCCTTGAGTCGTAAATACAACTATAGATAATTGTGGATAAAACTATTTCGGCACAATAACGACAGGTCATATATTTATTATTGGTTTTTTCACTGGTTTTATAATTTCTGGTAATACTAATATAGTCCAAGACGTATAATATACATAGAAATAAGCTAAGTTTTCAAGAAAAATATATAAAAATCAAGAAAAAATAACCAAATAGGGGAAAAGCAATAAAAAGCAGATTTTATGGAAAAAAACAAAAAAAAGTTTATTTCATTAAAATCAGAACGATTTAGAACGTATTTATATAAAAGAATTATCTTTCTATCACACTTCCCTCAAAAGAAGCATTTGCTACAAAATCCGAGCCCTACTAATTACTATATATTACCTATAGGCTACATTAGTATAATAACTACAGTATATTATACATTTTCCTATACCTACCAAATCAATTTGTTTTTCGCATTTTTATAAGAGTACCTTTACTAAAATTACTAATTACTAATTAGGTAATAAGTACTAATAATAACTAATAGGTAGGTATAGGTACCTACTATATTATAATCAATGACTTTATTAATATTTATTTAGTTAGGTAGGTAATATAAAACAAAATAGGTAATTTGTGTTGTAATTTATACCATTGATTCTAGAACAAATTACTAAAATATATTTTTAAATTAAAATCATTGTTATATACTTATATCCGTTGTTGGTCGTTGGATAGTATTTGTAATTAATATTTATTAATATCATTTTTACATTTCGATTTGACATTTTGGCCATTTGGGTATACGTGTTTTAAAATACCAAATTTTAGTACATCTATAACTTATAGAAAAATGAAATTTAAAAAATATATTTTTTAGAATAAAAAATTTTAAGAAAACGTGTTATAGGTACAACGGCTCCCTTTAGGAAGGGGCCAAAAATAATTTCTTAGATTGTATAGAAAAATGTAACACTTATTGCTAACTGTTGTCACATCCTGATCCCACATTCTCATTAGTCTGCAGAAGTTCATTATAAAAATACAACGGGAGCAATACGAAACTGAATCTACAATCCAGTCATTGCAGGTATCAAATACTAAAATATGTAATGAAAATAGTATACCTATTATGAAAATTAAAATGCGGAAGTAGAAAATTAAGCATTTTAGTTATTATACTATTAGTGATGGTAGACAAAAAACAATTTATAATAATAATAAAATCACAGATCATTGTAAAATCAATAGATACATTCATCGATCCGCCGAGATCACCACGCCACACCAGCCCACCTATTAAAATTATAAATATATAATTAATAATATGTTATGTTAATATTGTAATAATTGTATTCGTATTATAAATATGTTTGGATATTTCTTAAACTTGATATCCTAAAAAAGTTACTCAATACGGAAGTAGGCTTCGTAGTTCGTAGATATCTACGCCGTGTACCGTACTCCTACGACTTATACCTAATAATGATGGCTGTAATTAGTCTATTTCCAGTTCCAAATTGTAATTGTTCTTAATTTTAATAATATAATAATATAATAATAATATAATAATTGAATTCCAATAATTCATTGGAAGTATTTGAGGGCCGGTCCAAGCACAGATAGTATATAAAAAGTATTTTTATATATCTGTTAAATCTGTGTGTTTAAGCTAAGATAATCAATGCCCACATGCATCATACTATCATAGACCATAGCAGGTATACCATAATCACATTTTATTATGTCATTTGTTACTCATCAGTCATCACTCATCATCTATAGCCCTATAGGTACTCTATAATTTATAGTGTGTACCTATTTACTATTTAGACGTATTATGACTTGTGAGCACGATTTAAGATACTATATAATAGTATAATACATTAATACAATAATACCACAGACTATATAACTATGACTATGACTATTGTTCTATGACTATGGTCTATGACTATATAAATATTTTTATATAGCCTGCGATAATACTTCGTGCTTGTGAGTTATGTTGTGAGCACAGATATTTATAAATTATATATATATTTTATATATTTGGTAAGTGTTATTCGTCGTTATCAGTAAAGGTTTTAGTTCAGTGTTGTGACTATTCTCTTTCTTAAAACACCTGTTAACCGGTTATTTTATTATCTTTGTTTTTTCTCTTACACTAGTGACTAGTTTTCCTATCGGAATTTTGCATGCTCGTTCGTCTTCGGGCGTCTTATTATGAATATGATTCGTTTGTGTTTTTAATTTGTGCTATTGTAAGTGTTCGATTAACATTTGTTGTGAAAGCCCGATGAAAAAAAAACACAAATTAACGTTGCAAAGCGCTTCAGTTAATGAATCGTCAAAGAATTACATTTTTTTATTTTTATTGTGTAATTTGATTAGGTAGGTATCTATTGGTACATCTATTTTTATTCAAGAAGTTTACGTGTACAATACATGCGCGTGATGAAATTCATATCGCTTTTCCGCCGGAACCACAACCAGGGTAGCCCTTCTGAGGGGGTGAGGTCCTATCAGCAACCCCCAGTGACAATGGAATCAGCTGTTTTCCCGCCAAACAACAAACTACCTCAAGAAACGGAAAAACTTCAACAGCAGCATCAGAAACAACAACATCAACAGCAGCAACAAGAACTGCAAAGAGAAGCTATGGGCAGCCGTGGCGCTACGGCTGTCGGTTTGTGTCCGACCAACACAATCGAGCAGCCCAGTAATGTGTCCGGGTACATTGAAGAGTTAGAAAAGCTGCGTCTAGAAGTTGGACTATTGAAGGTAAACATACAATACTAGAATGTATTATTACAATATTCTTGCTAAAAAAGTGAAAAACTATAACTTTAGAATACAAATAAGTAGGTAGGTACTCTACGTTATTGTGAACATGCAAATTTTTGTGCCATGAGTGAATATTTTAATGTCATTGTTGGCATAATTTTGTTTGTAAAATTGGAGATGAAAAATTGTCATTTTCAAATTTAAATTCAATACCTATAATGTCAATAATATAAATCAATTTACCTACATTGCATTTATAAAGAACAATTTAAATAACAGTGTTAAATGTGAATGATTGATAACAGTTAATATTTATTTATATTTTTCATAGGAACAAAGAGATGTAGCTGAACGAAACCTAGCAATGCATATTGAAAGTGCTCATAATGTTTTGCCATGTGCATCCATATCTAATAATAAAGTAGATGATCGGCGAAGATATCCAAGTTCAGCTCCTGCTTCTATAGCTCCTCCAAATTCAGCTAGTCAGGTTATTATCGGCGAAGGATTTATTTTTACCAAATAACTTAGTAACTTATTTTTGTTATTAGGAGTTATTAGACACGCATGACTGGGATAAGAATTCTAGTTCTGTAAGTGAGGTGTCTTTGGCATGCTTACAGGATAGAATTGTACAAATGGAAGAAACCCATTATAGGTAAATATTAATTATTCATTGATAAATTCATTATGTCATATTTAATTAGTTTATTTACAAGTTTATCAATAATTATTAATATATTTTTTAGTACTAATGAAGAATTGCAAGCAACGCTGCAAGAATTAGCTGACCTTCAGTCACAACTTTACGATCTCCAACATGATAATGAACGTTTGGGTAAGGAGAAAGGTGTGTTGTTGGAGTCATTATGTCAACAAACAGAAAAATTAGAAGATGCTCGTACCAAAGTTGATGCATTACAAGGATTATTTCTGGTACCTGGTTCTAATCCTCCATCATCTGTTACTGAACGAGAAGAAAAATTAGTGGAATTGCTGAAAAGTGGGCAGGCAGAACGTGAGGCTTGGTTAACTAAGCAAGAAGGGCTCATTTCTGATGCAAACGAATCTAGGCGAACATTAGATAATGAAACAAAAAAAGCCAATCAACTTTTAGAAAGGGTTAGGTTTTTAGAATCTACTGTTGATAGCAAAAGTGCTGAAGTCAAACAGTTTGACGAACAGCTTGCTTTTGCTAAAGAAGAGATATCTTCAAAAAATATTGAAATTAATCGAAATCTCATGTTATTAGACAATGCTAGAGCAAAGGTATGTTATTATATTTATTTGAAATTAATATAATATAGTAATAAGCATGTACTATGAAGTTTTATTTTCAAACTTTTATTTTATATATTAGATTGAAGAATTAGAAGCAGAAAGAGACAAATTAGGTGACAAATCTGAATTAGATGAGTTGTTAAATCATGCAAGGCGTGAAAAAGATAATTTAGAGAGTCAGTTAGCATCTATGCAAGAGCGCGTGCAACGAGCATTTTGTGAAATTGATCGGCTTAAAGAACAATTAGCAAATTCTAATGAACAATATACTGTAGCGAGTAACAATGCTAAATCAGCACTTATAGACCTACAATGGCAAAGAGACAAATGGCATGAAGAAGTTGCATCATTAACATCTGAATTAAAATCAGCTAAAGAAGCAGAATCAGAAGCACAAAGCTTATGTCAGAAATATGTTGAAGAAAAAAGGCAACTAGCAGATGTATTATCTGAAACTCAAATGTGTTTAGCTAATGTTCGTAAGGCTCTTGAAGAAGAAAAATCTGAAATGCATTCTGAAGTAATTAATACATTCTTTGTTTCTACTAATAGTTATTTGATTATGATTTATTTTTCTAACTGTTCTTTATAATATAGAGAAAAGAATGGCACCAATTCAAAGAAGATTTATTAACAACTGTTCGAGTTGCCAACGATTATAAAGAAATTGTAGAAAAAGATATGGAACAAATTATAACAGAAAATAAAAGACTTCGTGAAAAAGTAAAAACATTAGAAGCTCAACTTGATAAATTAAAACGTAAGTAATTAATTTTATCATTAAAATACACATATATCTTATTTAAGCAACATTCCCATTGCTAATCTTTTTCTGATAAAATTTTCCTCAGCCCCTATTCCTATACTGTTGTACTCATAATATCCTTGCTTTAAACAATGCATTATCTTTTATTTACTTTTTTTTCTTCTAAGAGCTGTGCTAAATTATGTTTATGAATGAGGCACATATTCTAATTATTATTTTCAACTGTATAGATATGGATAAGCCTAGAGCTTTATCATGTAGTGCTAATTCCATTCTTAATCCAGTTATTATTGGGCATGAGATAAGTCGTCGTAGTAGTCATTCTAAACTTTCCCGCCAAGATAGCCAACTATCCGTTAAAACATTGATTGAAAGTATTGAAAATGCTACCAAACAAGCAAAAACTGGTATTTTTTGTTTATTATTGTTATTTGGTATTATGTTCATATTAAATTCAGTTTTATTATCATCATGTTAAAAATCTTATATTTTAATTTAAGCTGAATTTACCAGAAGCAATTCAACATCAAGTTTAAATGGATTAGTGGGGCAAAATGAAAATGAACATTTAAATAAGTTACCAAGAGATGGTGAATTCAAAGCTCCACTTAGAGAACAAAACTGTCTCTCAGCAGACAATAATATGATGTCTGCATGTGAAGAAACTGGTAATACAGTTAAATTTGTTTTTCCTGATTTAATTTAATATGTGACATAACTTGTATACTTAGATCCAATCAAAAAGTGTCAAAATGATGACTATCGTTCGAATGGATCAATTCTTTCTTCGTCACGCAACATAGACACATTTGCTCGTCTTGGAGGAACAATTGAAACACGTAATTTTGTATTATTAAATAATAAAATATATCCATAATAATTTTATGTTAAATCTTTCATGCTAACAATTTGTTTTTAAAATAAAAGTTTTTTTTTTTGAATAATTACATAAGTATTACACAATAATATTATTGATTATATATTTTAAAATACTTTAAATCTAGTTTAAAAAAATATTTTTATTTATTTTAGCTGAACGTCGTGATCCTCTTCAAGCATTAGTAAAAAATGGTGGTTCAAAGCGTAATGCTTTACTTAAGTGGTGTCAAAATAGAACAATAGGCTATCCAAACATAGACATTACAAATTTTAGTAGTTCGTGGAATGACGGACTAGCCTTATGTGCTTTACTGCATACTTATTTACCTGATCAAATTCCATATTCTGAATTAACAACAGCCGAAACAAGACGTAATTTTACTGTTGCATTTGAAGCTGCTGAATCAATTGGTATACCAACAACATTAGTAAGTATTGTACACTTATTTATATATATAAAAAAAAAAACCAAAATTCTACTGTTTAAGTGTACTTTTATATTATTTAAACATCTTTACATTAAAAAAAAAAATATATTTATTAAATTAATAATTATATAATTAATTTCTCTTTTTAAGTATACTTGAGTTACAAATGAATAATTGTGAGCAATTTTATTTTTTTAAATCTTAAAAATTATAATAAGTTTTATATAGTTTTTAATTATTATATCTAAATAGTTCAGAATAAAAATTAATATTTTTTCTAAAGAAGATTTAAAATATTTTCAGAATTAATTGTTCATAAACCATAAGTTGTTCTTTTAGAAAAAAAAGTATATTTGATAAAATACAGTATTATTATATTAATGAAACTTATACAATAGGTAGTTGAAAACATCTAAATCAAATTTTAATATATTACTAATATGATTGTATTAGAAATTAGCATTTAATACAAAAGATATTTCTATTAAACAATACAATTGCATATGTTTATTTTAGAACATCAATGATATGATATCTCAAGAACGTCCAGACTGGAACTTAGTTATGACATATGTAACTGCCATATACAAACAGTTTGAAACGTAATTGGGTTTTTGTTACAACACAGCATTGCAAGACTGATGATAAAACAAATCCAACAATTTGGTGTGTTCCTAGAGCAAGATAACGTGTAAGACTTCTAGATTTTATCTGTTATATTAACTTATGGTTTCTATACTATGTATATAAAATATCAATATTTTTCACCAAAATTGTATTTTAATATCAAAACGACTATAAACAAAGGTTGTCTAGAAGTTGTATCTAGTCAATTAAAAATGTATTATTTACAATATGTTTAGTAGATAAGTTGTATTTTAAAGTTTTTGTATTTTATATTTTCACACAAAAAAAGTAATTGTGTATAAAACAAAATTACAATGTATACATTATTAAAATTTATATATACAATATAAAATATTTTGTAATTATAAAAACAAATCTATTTTACTATAATTACAGTGTTTAGTTTATTTTCATTAGTGTGTGAAGTCATTGCCAGTACCACAAGTGCTGTACTTTGTTCAAAAGTCACTAAGTGCTTTGTGAATTTTAGAAACTGGAATTTAAATAATTTTAATTAATAACAATACTTTTAGATTTCAGAGTCCAGATCATTCTTTGAGGGGGGGGGGGGGTGATTGCAATCCTCCTCCAATCTACACACGATAATATGATTGAATTATGAAAACATTAAAATTTATAAAATAATATAGATAATATAATTTAAATCAAACAGCTCATGTAAACAATTATCTATATACACTTGCCTCATGATGTCAAAGAATATGCACTCTTTAGTCTAAACATTCTAAACCCTCCAAAATTCCAAATTATTCCAGAAATAATTGTTATAAATTTGTGTGTCGAAGATAGCAATATATTGGACATATTATAGACATAAAAATATGGTAAAAGGTAATAGTAACAATATGTCAATTAATAATTATTAATTAAACAACATGCTTTAATGCTTACATGCATCTAGATATTAAATTGCCATGACATTGCCCCCTCGCCATTGTGATTGGGCCAATCATTGCGGTATCACATGGGTCATGGGTTCTTAGCTGATCACCCACTTGTTGTTCACTTGTACATTAGGTTGGTACGCCGGCAGAAGTGGCGCTGAAATATCTATGTTTATCAGTCACCGCGTCGAAGTCCTTGGCCAGTTCCAGTTGACGTGTTTCCGTCGCCACTTGTCGACTGCCGTTCTCGTGTGCCTTGCTCGGTCGGTCGTCTGACGACCGTCGTGTGACCAAATTTAGCACGAGATGTCTGCTGTTGCAGGGCCTACTGGTTTTTGTCGACTTCCGGCTGACGAACGTCAATAGTCATTGCCGTCGATCTACACAATCATTTAGAAAAATTGTGACGACTTGTCAAAAAGAGGAGAAAATCAGTAATGAACACAAAAAACTGAACGACGATAGAAAAATGATAGTTAATATTCACTTCGCCCGCGGATTATTGTGTGTCACCGCCGCTGTTATATTGGGCACCGTCTCTGCAGCGGGTGAGTCAGAATTTATTCTTCCGCCCTATGTAATATGTAACGTGTAGTATATATTTTAATATATTGTTTGTTTTCTGAGAGGTGTGGCGTGAAAACATGTCTAGTTTTTGGATATATTAATTTAAATTGTCTTGTAGCTTAGAATATATTTTGTTGTATGGAATTTTGGGCAGGGCATCAATTATATAAAGGGTGGAAGGTCATAAAAACATCGTAAAAACGTCAGAAATCTGAAGTATAACATAAACTATTTTCGCGACTATGATTTAATAATAGTACATTTTCGATGTTGACTCAAATGTTATAAAACCTTGGACAACTCGAACAACTATTCAATAAGTTATTTTTATTGATTTCCATTTATAATTAGTATTTTACTCTTTTAAAACTTCTTAGAAATCATAAATTAAAATCGAAAAAAAAACTTTGGAATGTGTAGTATGTTATTGTATGTAACTACCTACTAATATGCTAAATGGTGTATCTATTTGAAAATATGATTTTATATTTTTTCTTAAAATTTTAGTTTATTTATTACAATAAAATTATGACCTAACCTAACCATTATAATATTATATTATCGTATATATTCTGTAGTAGGTAGGTAAGTAGGTAATGATATATATCAACCATTTTTGCAAGTAAAAATACTTGATTGATTTGTCAAAGATGAAACTGGGTATGCAACCATTATACCTACTTAATATTATTATGATTAATATGACCCATAGGCCATAATATGATCATTAAAATAATTTTAAAGATTATCAAAAATGCCATTATGTAGTTCTATTTCAATTGTTAACTGATTTTAACTGAGTACCTACCCATTTGTCATTGTTATGTTTTTCCATGTAGGTACTTAATAATTATACTTTCTCTAATGTATTAGGTATTCAGGTATTCTGTTATATTTAGTTCCAAGGAAAAGGAATCATTAATTAGGTACCTACAGACTATATAGTGAATACACTGACGAATGACCAATAGTTACCTCATATATACCAAGATAAGGTCCTACCTTTTTTAATTTAAATTTTGAATTAAATGTATTGAAAATAAATACGAAATTCCTGTAGTTAATTTTTTTTAGTTAATTATATTCAATTATTTTCTTAAATTACATAAATATTTATTGACAAAAATCACAGATAACAAAATACCTTACTACTACTTACAACAAAAACTTTTTTATAACAGAAAAATTAGTTGGTCCCAGTAGTAAGGAAATTTTATTGTATAGTGTATAATGTTTAAGATATTATTAGACTCATAGTTTTGATAGGTATTTAAAACTTTAAGAATAAGATTTATAGGGATGCAGTGTAAACAATATTATGTAAATAAATAATAATATACATGTAAATTTGTTTTGTTTTTAGCTTTTAATGGTTCTTATTATAGATATATTTCTAAGATTAGGAAGGCAGATGTTTTTCAATGTTATGAATTATGACCTATGCGATACAAGTATGAGTGTGATACAATATATTAATAACTGAGTGCTATATTTGAATACAACAGATTATTCCGATAGTGAACCAATTTATTAATTATATTGTTTAGTAGGTAATTTAGAGTTTTTTTTTTATTTAAATATAAAGTTTTATAATTATTAGTACTTTGAAAAAAATGAGTTATAAGAATATAGCTATTAGCTACCTATACATTAGTGTAATAGTGTCAGTAATATTTGATTAAAACTTAATAAACCAAATTTCAAAATAAATACAAAATATATAGTGAAAACCAAACCTTAAATATTGTATGCAAAATACTATAATTGTAAATGTCCATGTATTTTATGTAAATTACTTGAAAACTACTATGTATTTAGGTACTATTTTCAACGATTTTCAATATACCTTTGTACTGCATCGACTCGAGTACCTAGTATCAGTGGTGTATTTAAAAGGTAAAAAGTAAAAATGTTCCAGTAGTTTTCAAAAGCGCCGTGAAAAACAAAAGAAAAATTAAGGAAAAACTAGAATTTTTACGCAAAATCAATTTCGGTTTTTGGTGTAACTCTAGAACAAATGACCGTAGATACACGAAATTTTGATTGAATGTTTATATTACCATTTTCTATACACCATGCCATTTTCAAAATATTTTGAATCATTTAGAGCTGTCTACGGACATTTTCAGTTTTCAATTTTTTTAGTTTTATTCTATAAATATCAATAAAATGTTATTTGTTGGGTAAAAAAGCTTGAAAATTTAATAGAAGGCTCCTAATATATTGTTTCAAAGACAGACGAAAAATATTAATAATACATTGCACAATTTTTTTTATATGCATTTAAAGTTAGAATTTTTACAAATTTATCAAATTTAAAATTTAATAATTATTTTGTTAAACATTTATAGAATGTTCAACTTTTATACCTAAGGATAGAAAATTTAAAACAAGGTTCCACGTAAATAGGTTAGGTATATATAAATTACTTTATTCACAATATCATAAAATATACTTATAGTAATATCATAGGCTGACTGACCGTCTTCGTTCAGAATCGTTTTTCTTATACAATGATATATCATTGAATTCAAATTTAACACCATCCATTTCAGTGACCCACTTGTAACCTACTGTACAGCAGAGTGACACCCACTTGTCCACCTTTTTCGAAATAATTTTTAAAATAACTATTGAAGTAATTAAAAAACTATTTTATACGTATATAGGTACACGACAGAAACACAAACTTGCATCAGGTGCTTATGTAGAGGGGGAGCAGCAACTGGGCAAGGGTACCCTGTTGTCCGGGGCGGAAAATTTATCAGTCTATTTAGGGGGTTGCAAATGTATATTGACATATTATTATTGTGTATTAATTGTATCAAAACATAAATACATATAGATTATAACCTTCTAAGAAATTATTACAGCTCAAAAATGTATAATATTGTTTTCACCAATTAGTCTTAAAATAATATTAATAATTACAAAAAATATTTTAGGTAAACTATATGAACTAATAAAGGTGTTTTTAGTTGGCATTATTGACAGTTGGATCAGATATAACAAGTAGGTAAAGCAGATTTTTAAGAAATTATCACCTTATTTTCATATATCCAATCTAGTAGACATTTATAAATGTATCTAGATTATTATTATTAATACAATTATAAGTAATACTATAAATTATAATATGTAGCGCAAAATGTTTAAATGCAGCCATGGCAGAAACTTACGTAATATGTTATCGGGACGCAACTTACCCTAGTTTAACTTGTAAGAATTATAAAAAAGTGTGTAATTCCTCAAATATTTTTAGTAGCGTCCTAAGTTTAAATGTTGACGAAATTGGATATTCACGCATCACGCAATCACGCGTAAATTAACGATTTTAGTTTTTTTTGTTGTACCTAATACAAAAATAATTATTAAATCATTGAAACTTGAAATATTTCACTGATACTTAAATTAACGTTTTCTATATTCTATGACTTTTCAAAATATTTATTTTAATATTAAGCTATTTATAGGCATTTGAAATGTTCGAATTTTTTATTTTTTATTATAGTGTTATAGTAAAATTGTTTTAGGATCAGTCAAACAATTTAAACTTTTAATACAAGATGCCAAGATCCCACTTCAGTTATACTTATTGAAATTATTCTCATGAAACAATTAATACTTTATAAGAACTAAAAGTTAATTAGGTATTGAGTAATAACAAAATGTATAAGTAGGGTCCAGAAATTCGTGCGTTAGCATGTTTTTAGTTTTTTACTCATTAGACCAAAAACTTTGCTAGATAATCAGCTACAAATATAAATATGAACTATTATAATTTATAATATATAAATCCAAAATGTTATTTTGCATATTACGAGGTTTTTTTTATTTATATGCAAATTGTTTAATGTTTACTGTATGGTATGTTTTATATGATTAGATCGTCAAAATAAATTACTTTTAATATGCATTTTGACCCGCATTTCGATGATAAAATATATATTATACATATATATAATAATAAAATACAATGTATATTATATTATAGTTATGTCTGGTGGCGGCCCGATAATGGCTAAATATTATAGACTCGTATATTTTTGTTCAGATAATATGTTTAATTTTTAATATATTTTAAATATGCACCAATTTTATTAGTTGACGTGGAGCTGAGATTTTCAGTTTACAAAAACGTGTAACTGATAACCAGCGCTCATTTTCATTTGAAAATGTATCAAAATATTTTATAGTGAATTGTTTTGTTTCAGAAAGAAATATATGTATTTATTTTATACATTTCTAATATTTAAAATGTGTGTTGTATTGTTTTATTTTTAATGTTTTAATATTTTTAACTAGGTACCAATCAACTAAATTGTAATATTAAAATTTAAAATGTTTGTTTTTTACTTATACAGATATTTATAAAAACAATTCGATGTTAAATTTCAGTGTTTTAAGCTCATTAAATGCATGCATATTTTGGTAGTTTTCAGTGCATATAATTCCGGGCTCTCACAAATACATTATTGATTTAAAATTAAAAAAAAATTAATGATTATCTAAAATTTGATTTGTTATTACGTATACACAGTATCTATATATATATTACAATTAAATGGTCAATAAGTTAGGAAATAGTTAGGAAAAAAATTGCATGAAGGTTTCTATAAAATGCCCTGCATTGCAAAAGTGGCCTATCCGCCATTGTTATATTAAGCAAATGGTAAGTAAGAACAAACCACATTTCATAACATTGTGAAAAAAAATATTAACATTTTCACCGCATGTTTGCATGTTTTGATATTTTCCCATTTTTAAACTTATTTTTCGATTTTGAAGTCATATTTCATCTTTTTAGGGAATATTTTGTTGTTTGGAAATCACATACATTTTAGTAAATACCTAATAATTTTACTATAAACGTTAAGGAAATTACAGTTCTCCATCTTAGTTACTATTAGAATTAGCCTTGTAAATAATGTCACCCTATAGTACCCTACTGATTATATATGTAAATGTAATATTATTCACATAAGAATATTTGTATATTTGTAAATAACTTTAAAATACCCAACTAACTTATGGCCACATATGCCGGGTTTTTATGTTTTGAGATCAATAAAAAAAAATAATTGTTATCGTTGTTATCGACGTTGACTAAATTCATAGAAGGCCTATTATATTATTTATTTTTTGTCAGCTTAAACACTTTAAACATCAGATTTATAACATCTTGTTAGCCGTCAGTTAAGTTAGTTTGGAACGCGATGTTGAAGATACAACATTTCGCAAGTCAAACGCGATTAAAATGCCTAAAGAATAAACTCCGAAAGTTGGTTAATTGTTTTTAAGTATCTACTAATTAATTACAAATTTACAACCTACTCATAAGAAATTCGATTTTGTATACGTTTTGAAACTCAGATAAATATTTTGAATTTTAATTGGGAATAAGAAATTAATAATGCATGGATTAAAAATAACATAAAAACGAAAACGTTAAAAAATATAATTATTTTTTCAAATATTTTGTTTTATAATGACCTTAAATAATTTATCAAAAATAATTCAAAAAACGTTATTACTTTTTGATAAAATGAGGTTTATTTTTAAAAGTATCACCTTATTTGAGTATTAAAATACAGACAAGATTATTATTATTGTTATTTATTTTTATTATTCCTTGATAGCTAACAGTAATGTATGAAATAGTTAATAATATGTATTGATTAGCATTGATTATAATTTTTAATGCTTGGTTTTATGCCGGATATTGATAATACTATCATATCTACTTCTAGGAAATACGAAAAAAATATATTACCCATAAATGATGATATTTTAAATATTTAAAAAGAGGACAATTTATTTGTTTTTGGAAGAGTGGATTAAAAAGCTAAACAAATCTTCTAGTGAGATGGATAGGTTGATTTATTTTTTTATTAAATTTTTAAATATTATTTGTATAGAAACTATTTTAATTTCTCTTATCCATGTTAAAAATATTTATAAATAGTGTTGTATACCTATATAATAATTTTACCATGCCATAAATCGTTCATAATTTGTTCAATGAATAAATTCATTATTGCCGCACAACTAGAAATTAAATATAGGGGTGCTATGGAAATATAGTCAAACCCGGATAAAGGGGAGGAAGCACAATCCCGGGGCCCATATTCATCCCCGAAATATATTTTTTTTTTTTTTGTAATGCGTTTATAACTGTTTTAAAATATTATAATAATTTTATAAAATAATAGTTTTCTCAAGAAATTCTAATAATTGATAAAAATATGATGAAGTTTATAAAATGGGAGTTGTGAACTAGGTACCTACATTGGCTACATTGTACGCATAGATGATAGTCTTTATTATTTATAAGTTATAACGAGGTAATAAAGTACAAAATTATACAATTATTATAAACAGTCGTAAAAATGTAGTGAAAAGTACAATTTTTTTGAAGTTAAATGTTAATAGGTGGGGTCCACTAAGTGTACAGCGTCCCGGGGCCCGATTGATCCCTAATCCATCCGGACTTGAACAGGGATTATTAGAAGCAGTAGCTCTCCCAATAGGTGGTCCGCGGGTCAATGTTTTGCGGGTAAGCGGTTGTGCTTAAGCGGATTCCATACCGTGATTTTCTGTTTTTGTCACACGCGCGACATAGGATTTTGACGGATTCTTTGCCAAACATATCAATTGATCTAATGAAGTGATGAATTCTGAAAACAGATTTGAATTCGTCGTCAAGTCTACTTGAAATCGATTTTCCCACAATTTTGATTTTTTGATTTTAGCTTCTCCAAAAATTGAAATACAAAAATGTTTAAATACTCTTTTTTAATATGACGTTTTCTGGAATTTGGGGGATAATATCAGAAATGTGGGAAAGTTGATTTCAAGTAGACTTGACGACGAATTCAAATCTGTTTTCAGAATTTTTATCGGTTCAATAAATCAATTGGAATGTTTGGCAAAGAACACGTCTAAAATACTATGTCGTGCGTGTGTTAGACAAATACAGAAAATCACAGTATCGAATCCCCTTAAGAGGACGCCACACCCGTATGTGTTGTCTCCGTCTTACAAACGCGTAACATACCAAATTTACGCTCAGAAATTCAAGTTTTATGCCGTTAGTTTAAAAATTGGAGTGAATCGACCTATTATGAAACTTGATGGTAAGAATATTATCTGTGTTTTGATGGAAGTTTTTTTTACGATTATTAGGTTTTTAAGTGAGTTATGGCGTGTATAATAAATGTAAATTAAAAATAATAATTAAATTAAATTTTAATTAAATATTTCTTTTTGTTATTTATTCAGATATACGTATATGGCCAGATGTTCCTGAACTTACCCTGACATCAGGGGCTGATCTCACACTTAAATGTACAGGAGATGTACCTGTAAAATGGAATCAATATCAATATGATCCAAGTTTACTTATAGAAAGAGTAAGGATTAATGAATAATAATATATTTCGGACTTCGGTAATGGTTCTGAGTGTTCAACAAAATAATGAATATAATATTATATTATATTCAATATTCATCCTATAGTTTTTCTCAAAATTAAATTGTGGCTGTATGGCTGTATATAAAATTGTGTTTATTTTAACTACTATTTGTTATATTATATTATTATCATGTGATATTTATTTCATCTGTTAATAAATTAACTCAGTGGTGTAACTAGGTAAAAAACTAAAGCCGGCAAAATAATTTACTAACCAAAATCAGAACCCTGAGCCCCCCCCCCCCCCCCCGACAATTACCCATTTACACCCTGAATGAACTACTAACTACTAAAATATTGCATTGAACACTACACCTATTTAATTATATATTTATATGACTATTCTATACCTTCTTAAATTAATTGTATTATGTTATATATTTTGAATAGAACTCCTCAATCGACATATCACAAGGACTGGCTAATAATAGTTATATATCTCTGCTATCACTAAGTAGAGCAAGTTATTTAGATACTGGATACTACTTCTGTGATCTATTTACTGAAGTCGCAGGAGTAGATGAACACAATGCAGCGATATATTTATATGTTCAGCGTAAGTATTTTAAATCAAAATTAAAAAACACTTATATATTTAGATATTATAGTTTTTTTAAACATTTATTCTTTAAGGTGATAAAATGCTGCATGCCATTTTAATTGAGTAAATCTTTTTTCTATATTTAGACCGTCTACATAAATTAGGTATTTTGTGTATATATATTTTAGGACGTAAAAATCACCTATGTTATATTTAAAAGAAATTTTAATTTATACATAATTTTTGTTGATTTAATAATAAAATAAAAAAATTACGTTTTTATAAATTCAATTATTATTAGTGTTGTTTGAAGTTCACTTTAAATTAATATAAATAAATGTTGTTTATAATGTTTAGATGATACACATTTATTAGCGATTCCTGAAAATTTAGTTTTATTATCTCAGGATGAATTTGGTAATGTTATTATTCCTTGTCGGCCAACATCACCAGATATAAACGTAACATTAATAAAAGACGAAGAAGAGGTAAGGTTTCAATCATGGCTTTTCAATATATTTTTAAACAAATATGGTGGCTGTTTACTAAACAAATCAATTGGTTAAAAACAAATAATTTATATTTTATTGTTGACCATAACCAGTAGCTAGATGGGAATGGGCACTGGGGCACTAAATAAACTCTGTGCCCTAACTAATATTATTATTATTAAAACTCAAAATATACATGTAACATTGTTCATTCAAATGAGAATACTTACTATGAAACCATAAATGAAAATAATAAACAGATTATTAATAAATATACAAAGTAAAATATAAATCCAATAAAAATTATAATTATTTTTATCCATTATTAATGTAAATTATTAGGTTTATCATAATTTATTAATACGTACCTAATAAAATTTATATTTTTGTATATGCTCTAACATTAGCAAATTTATATATGAAACCTACACTTCACTGAAATCCAATTTTAAAACAGCCTATTTTAGGTTGCAATTAATGATAAATATTTGAGTCAATCTTTTGTCTGATACTATTTCTTAGATAATGTTTGATCATTTTCGGTTTACTGAATAGTGTCAGTTCCTGCAGAAGTTACAGGAATAGTGTTCAATAATAACATTGCTATGAACACTTCAGTTATATCCCATTCAAGCACTCCATATGCGCCGCAAATCACGAGAAAGAACCACACTTTCGGCCGTACGACCCTCGCCCGATAGAATCAAAAATGTTTAATTTTTAGCCGTGAGACGAATGAAGGTAGCGTGCCTTGGTTCACTTTAGAGATCCACGCCCTTTGGGAAGACTGCAATATTTAAATTATTTTGCTAATTATACTATTATTTTTATATTTTAATACTGTTTGTGACTGGGTTTAACACGTATTATTTGTAACATTCACTATTAGATACATCAACATAAATTATTTTAAGAAAGCAGTTTCAGAATAATTGTCCAAGGGCCCTGTGACCTCTTTTGCCCACTTTTGTCCTATGATAGTTATCACTTATCCCACTAGATGTAGTTGAAATACTATATTTTCATAATTTATCATCTTATTCATCTGTTCTGAAAACTAAAGTTTTATTAATAATATTCAATTTTTTTTAAAAAAAACCAAGGTAAATAAAAATTAATCACTAAATTATATTTGATTTATAAAAATAAACATTTGTATTGACTAGGAAAAAGGAATTGGGTTTAGGAGTTTGTTTAATAAATAAATAAGTGCTAAGATTATAATTTCTTAAACTTGTTCAAATTATTTTTCTTATAACATTCATAATAATCTATCTATAGCATGCATTCATTGTTAAAAATAAAGGAATGAAGAACTTTCTTAACCATACTGTTGAGTTCTGACTATACACTCTTGTTGATAGAGAAAAACTAACTACTATTCGGTTTTTATGAATTAATAAATAAGTGCAGCTTTATTCTTATAACCTGCTTTTCCTTAATACTGGTCCTCTTAGGTATTGGGTAGCAAATTTATATTAAATGTTATTGTGATAAATAATTTAAAGGGATGAAAAATATGTATAATGTGTTAATCATTGTTAATTAATTGTTTTTATGATTTTAATTCAATAGCTTTAACAATTTTTACTAATAGATTATTAATTGTGCTGGATTTGTATGTAATATTTGTTCTATACTAAATGTAGTAACTTCACTTTTGATTGATCACATTCATTAGCTTTTATGCAACTATGATTAATTAATTTTTGAATGTGCTAACATTTTGATCTTATTTGCTGTGGGTTTTGGATGTGAATGCTTAACAATTTCTTTTAATTTAGCTGGTGCCTGGTAACACATATAATGGCATGGAATTGCAATATGACCCCAAAGTATGGATTCTTTCTCAATTCAGTGACAATGTTTAGTTCGGGATTTTATTATTGTAATGCTGAATACTATGAAAAAAAAAGTTATGCAATTTACAATATTTTTATTAAGCGTAAGAATATTTTAGACTTGTTTTGTATCTATTTAATTTTTTTTATTTGCTTAAATGCGTTTGGCTTCAGAGTGTATTTTTCATACAAAAATTGTTGTGTATATGTAACTTTAAAAAAAAAAAAAAATTTATATTCATATTTCAGATTACTGAGAATTTAGAGTATGATCCGAAAATAGGATTTACACTTAGGTCACCATCAGTTCAAGATTCTGGTGTATACTATTGTGAGGCAATGAGAAATAACAGCAATGAATTACGAGAATTAACTATTTACATTAATCGTGAGTTAGTATTGTTACTTACATGGTGATTGGTTATTGAAAGTAGGTTATATCACTTATTTAAATTATAATTTACAATTTCGTTATAGGCAAAATTTGCTCGCTAGTTATCTAAATTTAAGATGACCGAATTTATAAAAAAAAAGCCAATAAAATGTATTCTATGAACCTATCTAACCTAACCTCGGACTACAGCGTCGGTTCTGGCGCTACTATTGCCGCTTCGAATATCGACTACTGGTGGCTCCTCTCTCTGGGCAGACAACTGACTAGAGAGAGAGGCTACCATCCCCCAACCCTACAGGTGCCCAATTTGAATTTCTGCTAAAACCAAACACACGTGTTTACCAAACTTACAGTAAACTCCCCCACAGTTGAAAAACCACCCAAGGCCTAAGTTGTTACGAGTTCATCGATAAAAAAAAAAAAAATTAAAAATTAAAAAGTATTAACAAGTTTTAACAGTTCTTTTTGGTTCAAGACTAAATTATTTGACTCAACAATTATTTTTGTTTAGGTGGATTTATTCTCTACTTTTGCATTATAAGCTGGAATAGCAATAATATTTTGACAAATATTAAGGGGATTGGAAGCGGTGATTTTCTGTCTGTTTAACACACATGGAACATAGGAAAAATAGCTATACACCTGACAAAAATTAAGGTACTTCTAGTTTTTCGATTTAAAAAATGTAAAGATGTTTGAATTGATATACAAGTTTACTTTGCATCGGTTGAAGCAATTTTTCAATTGTAACAATATTTTGATCAGAATAAATATTTTAAATTTTATAAATTTGTCAATTTTTAATAATAAAAATATGCTTTGACCAATACAAAGTAAACTTGTATACCAATTCAAACATCTTTTCATTTTTTAAATTGAAAAATTAGAAGTACCTTAATTTTTGTCAGGCGTATAGCTATTTTTCCTATGTTCCACGTGTGTTAGACAAAGACAGAAAATCACCGCTTCCAATCCCCTTAAGTAATTCAGAGTACTGTTTGCTATAGTCACAATTTTTTAAGTTCTGTAACCACATATCATGTAGGCTAAATTTCTATATTTAGAGTTCATTGATTATTTATATGGTATTGCCATGTTTTAGTTATGCTTTTAATTTACTAAGCTTTAATTTTAAGTAATAAATGTCATAATATTATAATACATACTTGGTTTCTGAAAAATCAAGAACTAGTTTATTTGTTTATACTTTTATTATATCAATTTTATGTCAATTTTAATTATTGAAAACCATAGTTAACATAAGTTACATTGTGAGGTATGTTTTGATTTATGAGTTTGTGACTAATGAGGTTCAGGTTATTATTTAGAATTACCATTTTAAATATCTTTTAATCATTAATAAATATTTTTAGTATCTGACAGGCTTTTTGCATTTAAACATCTTTAATTTTTTATCAATTCATAATTGCATATTGAAAATATTTTATTTTTAAAAACATGATTTATAATTATAATTTTCAGCTAAAGTGCATAAAGTAGTTATGCCTTACATCAATAGTAGTGATGCACATACAGGTCATTTAATTATTGGTCAAAATTTAACCCTAAATTGTTCTGTAAGCATGGATCTTGGTATTTCTTTCACATTACATTGGAAAGTTCCTAATGAACAGAAGCTTCAGGTTTGATATTTATCTAACAAATTTATTAAAGATATTAAATTTGTAATTGATTTCCGTGCTGTAATAGTTCAGTACTAATAGCTAAAAAAAAAAAATGTTATTAATGTTTACGATTTTTTTTATAAGGCTGGACACGTGTTAATTGGCAAAGAAAATGTCTATAATGGTTTGAAACTTGGAGTTGGTAATTGTGTTGGTAGTCGATTGTTGAGCATTCAAAATGTTACTCCCGAAGATGAAGGCGATTATGTTTGTGAAGTAACAGTACATTCTGGACATAAAAACAATGCTACATACAAACTTAAAACATTCAGTAAGTTTTATAAATATCTTATAACTAAATTATTTCATATTTAGTTATATACTTGCAGCACCCGATATGACTTATTTAAGTTTGTCAGTTCAAGGTAATGTTTATGTAATAACACGTAGAGCAAGAACTCGGCAGGTACAATGGATAATTCAAGTATCCGCATACCCAAAACCATCTCTTGTATGGTAATTAAGAAAACAATAAAAAAAAAAATATTTAAATTATTACTATTGTGAAGTTTGTAATTTTTATTGTATTTTATATCCATAGGAGAGATCCTAGTGGTAAAGAATTAGGGATGAATCCAGAAAAGATATCAGTGGAAAATGACAAAAGTACATCCAAATTAGTAATAAAAAATTTAGAGCTGTTCGATTCTGGTACATATGAATTAGTTGCAGATAATGATGCACATGTGAAACAAATTACTGTAACCTTGCTAGTTGAAGGTAACTGATAATACCAAAATGTTTGGGTGTAATAGTTTTTTATTTTGTTATTTTGTTTATAATATATTTTTCAGACAAACCATTAGTTCAAATAATCAATAGTTCCAACTCAAAAGTATTTCATGAGCTGGGAAAAATGTATAGTGTTGAATGTTATTTAGGTGGTTATCCTTTGCCAGAAGTTGATTGGGCTTTTAAAAAGTGTCCAAATTATCCTGAGTGTGAAGAATCATTTACCCATATTCCTGTAAATTTGTTTGTTGATACCTATTTCCATTACAAATTAATAAATAATTAATAAAATAATTTTTGAAATTCACAGAGAAGCATGTATAAAGAAACTGGGTTTAAAGAAACATTCCTTATATCATCAGTAAATATTACTGCTATTGAAACTGGAATACTTTTTTGTAACGCTACAAATGAATTTGGAAATTCTAATTATAATTCTACATTTTTTGTTACTGGTAAGATCATAATTTTTTAATATTCTGTACATAACACGTTTAAATGAATGATAAAAATATATAATATAAATTATATTTCATTGATATGAATATAATCTATAGCTTAATTTTTTTTGCAAAACAAATAAATAAGAAAATAGAAAAAAAATAAGTTAATATTCTAATTTAAATTACAAACACTGTTTTATGCTGTACTAACAATGATATGATATTATTTTAGATGTATCAAATGGGTTGGCTATCACAGGACCAACAATTGTTGTTGATGGCGATGATATAACAATTGAATGTGGGGCTTCTAAATATATGTATAATGAATATATTAAATGGATCTTTCGAGATTTAAATGATAAAGAGCATCCAGTGAATATTGATAAAAGTGAGCACATTTATTTTAGTACAAAAAAACTAAATTGTTGTTATTTAAACTGTGTTTTATAAGTCTTATTGATATTTTATTAATTTATTAACATTTTTTGTTTTATTTTTTTTTTTTGAAATAAAAATAATAGATTTATGGTTTAAAATTGTTATAAATTATTTAGTATGTTTGTGTTATAGATGTCATCTTAACAAATAATAAAACAGCACTTTCGTATCGTTCATATTTAATGATAAAAAATATCACTAATAAATTTGATGGAGAATATTTGTGTATAGTACCCGAATTGCAAGAGAACAATTCAGCTACAATATTGTATTCTGTATTAGTCCAGGGTAAATATTTTTCTAAAATCAAAATACTATTATAGTTTATATTTTATAACCTTGTTTTTATATGACACAAAATGTATTGTTAAAATAAAATTACAGAATCAAAATTACCAGCTATTCTGGATTCACCAAATTCAAGTATTTCGATAGTAAAAACTGGTAATTCAACCCAATTTAGATGTTATATTAAAGAAGGCATGCCACCACCTACTGTCACATGGTTTAAAGTAAGTTATACTGTTTATTAACTATATAATCTATAGTAATTATTTTATTTTAACTTATAGAATGGCCAAGTATTAAAGGTCAATAAAAATGATAGTAGGCTCGAATTGCGGGATAAAAATCAAACATATGTAGTAAAGTTTGCTGCATTAGAAGATGAAGGCAATTATGTGTGCAATGTTTCAAATAAAGTTGGCAGTGCTATTTCAACATATAAATTAATCATTAAAGGTATGATTACAAAATATTATATACATACATAGAATTAAAAATAAAAAGTTCTTATTCAAAAAGTAAATAATTATAAAATGTATTAAAGATCTTACATTTTCTAGTTGAGTAATATTTCTTCTTGTAATTGAAAACTTATTTAATATTTTAAGTATAATGTCTTGTTTTTCAGATAAACCTTTAGAGCATGAACATTTTAGTCTCATTGCTTTTTGTTCTGTGTTAACTATTCTTTTGGGAGTTCTTATGATATGCTGTGCTGTACATTTAAAGAGAGAAAAGGTAATTATCAATTATTACACTTTTAATCAAACATAAATAATATAATAGTATATTTTCAATTTTGTCACTAAACTACATATTTATACAAACATTTGTACTATAGAAATTAAAAAAAGAACTAGCTCTAGCTGGTCTGTTACACTTTGAGAATGGTGCTGTTGAAAGCTGGAATCCTGATTTGGGGATTGAGGAACAGGCAGAACTACTTCCTTATGATAAACGATGGGAGTTTCCTAGAGATAAACTAAAACTTGGTAAACAATATAAAAAATTTGACTTGTAATTTATTATTTTATAACAGTTTAGGTGAAACAATAATATGATGATATGCATTTACTATTATAATATTATAATTTATTTTCAGGTAAGCAATTGGGTTCAGGAGCATTTGGAGTTGTCTTTAAAGCTGATGCAATTGGTATAATTGATAAAGATACCACTACAACTGTTGCTGTAAAAATGATTAAACCAAACACAGATCCGTCATACATAAAAGCCTTAGCTTCTGAATTGAAGATTATGATACATCTTGGTAGGCATTTGAATGTAGTCAACTTACTTGGAGCTTACACTGGAAACATAAACAAAAGTAATATTACTTAAAATATTGTTAGTTGACTTAAATGTTTTAACAGATTAATAATTAGATTATATACTTAAGGAGAATTGATGGTGATTGTGGAGTATTGCCGTTTTGGAAATATCCATCAATACATGTTGAAACAAAGAGATTGTTTTGTGGACCAAGTTTCAACAGATGGCTATTTAGATTACAATATTAAATCAATATCTAAGTAATTTTAACTATAATTTAGCATTTTTAAACAATAAATGTAGTTATTGAATAATAATTTCTTACTATTTTTTGCTAATTAGAAATCCATACTATGTAAATGTCCCTAACAAAACCAATTTATCTGAAAAATGTGATGATAGTAGTACCCAAATTGGTTCTGATGGGTATTTAGTCCCTGATGAAGTTGAACCCGAGTGGCGGAGCAATTACCGCGGAGATTATAAAAATTTGATTGTTAAACCATCATGTACTCACGACTTAATATGTTGGTCATTTCAAGTAGCACGAGGAATGGAATATCTTGCTAGTAGAAAAGTATATTTTCTGAAATAAAAAATGTATGAATAGTTAATTTTTGAAATATTTTTTTTAGATTTTACATGGCGATTTAGCAACAAGAAATATTCTATTGGCTGAAGAAAATATTGTTAAAATATGTGATTTTGGATTTGCAAAAACTATGTACAATAGTGAGAACTACAAAAAAAAGTCTGATAAGGTATCTAGTATGACATACTATACTATACTTGTTTCCACGAGAGAAAGGCGGCCGATCAAAATCGGTCATCGCTCATCGGATGCGCATGTCCCATCATAGTGCCATATGGCATATACCTGTGTGATATGTGGAAGGGATTTTACGGCCCATCGATCATTCGATGTGCGCAAAATTGCACCTTTCTCTTGTGGAAATGAGTATAGATGTTTTTATTATGTTTTCCCAGTGTTTGTAATGCCTAGTTATTTTAAATTTGCAGGATCTTTTGCCAGTAAAATGGATGGCAATTGAATCTCTCCGTGATCGAGTTTTTTCAACACAATCTGATGTTTGGGCATTTGGTATTGTTCTGTGGGAAATATTCTCATTAGCGGTTACTCCATATCCAAGTTAATATTATGAACTTTATTAGTTTTTGATCATGTAATTTAAACATTTGATGAAAGACTATATATATATATCATTATCTTGTTTACCCTATTAGATATTCAAAAATTTAATGATCTATTCAATAGACTGGTTGAAGGTTATCGAATGGAACAGCCAAAATATGCCAATTCTGAAATGTAAATTTAAAAAAAAAAGTTGTCTATGATTATAATATTTTAAAGTTTATTTATTTATTTTTATGGTTAGATACAATATAATGTTAGACTGTTGGAAAATGAATCCTATGACAAGGCCATCATTCACTGATTTAGCTGAACGTCTAGGCGATTTATTACAAGATGGTACTAAATCAGTAAGTAACAAATAATGATATATTTTATACATATTGTATACATACATATATTGAAAATTTAAATGGTATTAATATTTCACTTATAGCATTATATGAATTTAAATGAGGTATATATGAGAATGAATACGGAAGGATCAGTTTCAACTGATTACTTAAGTCTTTTAACGGCACCGACATATTTGAATTGTTCAACTGTGTCTGAAAACAATTTAAATTCATGTCTAAACAGTTCTGAACATTCTGAAAACAAAGATGATTTGGAATTGAGGCCTATGTTACATAATCCAGGTTATTTAAATTTCCTATAATACTTTTTATTTATTATATAATTTTAAATGTTGAATGTTAATTATTAGTTGAACAATTCTTAACTGCTTTGTAGACTTGTTATTGACTTAACATTGGTATTTATGGTTAATCTTATTTAATACTTTTATCAAACTGTATTTTATTGTGTTATATGATTTTTAGTTGAGTGTTCTGGTTATATAAACCTAACAAAACCATCGTCTTTTTCTAACCCCAATTATGATGTTGTTGATAAATCCAAAAATTATTCATACTTACAATCACCGTGTCCAAGGTACACATTTCATATCTTGCTCATTAAAATACATGACTTTTTTGCTTTTTATTAACTTATTAATTCTTTAAATGCTTATTACTGAGATTGCTCATGCCAATGTTTAACCCTTATCTAGCATATTAGCTTACTATAGAATTATACTTTTTCTATACTCTGTCTCATATAAGAGTAACCTTAGACGAGATGGGTGTGGCTAACACGAGCTGAGTGCAGTGCTCATTGAAATATCACTTGTTATTCCATTAACCGCCTCGATTGTATTTTTCTAAGATTAACACGATAAACCATTACTCGGAAACAAAAGTCAACAAACACCGATTTAATGGAGGAATCGACCGAGCCAGACAAAAAGTAGTTTCTGCCTAAAGTTTCTCTTATGTGAGATAAAGTATAAGACGATCTAAGTAGACTTATGGTGAATAATATTAGAGTTATATAACTGATTATCAAATATAAATATGAGTACTCTATCATAGTGTCTTAATATTCTTTTTCATATCTAATGTTTACTATGTATAAAAAAAACACATAAGTAAATAATAATTATAATGTAAATATTTCACTTTTAAAAGAATTAAAATAAACCTTGATACAAATATCCTGCAATGTAAACTAATACAAATACTTTGCTTTGGTAATAGATTAATGAAGTCCATATTAATATTTACCCAGAACTCTTCAAAACGTAAATTTTTATTATTATTCATAAAATAAATAAATATATCAAATCAATGGGTTTTTTTTAAATTCTTAGTTAATTTTTTTAAATTTTTTATGTATGTTGTGTCAAAATATTACTGTAACACCCTAAAGATCTTTAAGAAAAATCAATTAATTTTAATGTGGTTTTTTTAATAGTAATCTATAAACAGTTTCGAATTGATGACAATTTCAAAAAATGTTTGTAAAACATTCAAAATAGTTCTTTTTTAGTCGGCAAAAAAAATAAAAATTATTGAAAATGAGAAAAAACTGACCATGTTACAGTTTTTATTTTCTGGAACTTTATGATAAAATTAGAAAAATTCAAAAACAAATTGCTTTCGTCTTGATCAACCTTGATTGTAATGTTGACTTTTTCCTGTATAAAATTGCTAAAAATACCTATCAACATACCCACTTTTTTAATAAAGCAAAAACTAATTTTGTTTTAATTTTAAATACAATTTTATTTGAAATCACCGTGTAAAATTAACATATTCTTACTTGAATTAGAATCTTAAATGGAAGGAATTTTAAAAAATATTAACATATTAACATTTTTCTCAAATATTAACATTGGTATAATCAACTAACTAAAAAACCTGATATTGATTATTTATTTTTAGTTATGTTTGATGAAGCAAGAAACCTTTAAAGATTGACATTTTGCAACGGTTAAATAAATTAATGGCATTGTTACCGTTTCTGTTTTAATATATTTTTTTGTAATAACAAATGACTGATGAACAAACATATATTTTTAAAAATAAATATTGATATAATTTTGATTTTATGATATTATTGTATCTAAGTATTATGAAAATGTTATGATTAAACTATATACTGTTAATAAAATTAAAAAATATATATATAAAAAAAAGTTAATTAATTTCAAGATGTAAATAACAAGCCATATTTATTATATATTTTTAATATTTATTATTGCCCCCCAAAAAAACGTTAAATATATGAATGATATATAATAATTTGATATTATCATGCATCCCTTATAATATGTTTTTTTGTATTAAAAAATTAATATATATTATATTTATATTTTGTAAGATAATAATTGATGTTGTATATAACTAGATCACTATGGATTGACTTGCAAGGTATAATTGAGTTGATGATTGCTGAAATATTGTTAATGTATTTACACTATATATTTTATACCAACAATTTGTACATTATTCTAATTAATATCTTAGTAATTATTTCTTTATAAATTATTTGTCTTGGGTCTGGTAACAGTGTAACACCACAAAAAAGAAACAGTTAGATAGATACTGTTAAGATTATTATTTAGTCAATTATGTGTAAAGACATGCTTAAAGAACAGGTATTTTTTAGTTGTTTATTCTTTAATTTGGTTTTGTTTTCATATAACTTATTTTATTTTAAGTTTATCTTTTATTGTACTGACTTTAGTAATTTCTGCCATCATCAATCCATCAATAATGTTGTATGTAACTAGTCAATACCAAATAAAATAATAATTAATTATGAATTATTTTTGAAAATAATTAAACTATTCCATCCATTTAATTGTATTCGTTTTATGTGATAACATGTATTGTATTTTATTGTTTTTTTAAATAATTATTATTAATTTAAATTATTTATATTTTTGTTTTTATTGGTTGATTTATATAATGACTTCTTATTTAAAACCTATCAATATAACACTGTATACCATTTTTGTAACAAACCTGTTTTTATTACCTTCATTTGTAGTAAATTTCTAATAACTTCCTTTTCATTTAAATTTATCCTAATATAATTAATTATGTCTTAATATATACCTCTCCTCATATGACCGCCAAGTGTGATCACAATTTCAGGTACCACTAAATATCTCACCTGGATGTCCTTAGATTGAAATGGAGTTTTTGGAAGTTGAAAGGGAGTAGGCCCGAATACACATTTTGAAAACATTTTACATTTTTAACCTTACGCGCATGCGCAATACATCTTAAATTTTTTTAATAGATTAATTTCTTCGTTGCTCTTCCTTTCAGTCCAACTAATACAAAGTAATCTTCTCCAGGTCCCCATTTTCATTGCTTTATATTGATCTTCATAAGGTATCATTTTAATATTTCATTAAATGTAGCCAGTGATTGTTGCATATATTTCGCTGACTGTTACCATAGCAATATCATCAGCAAATCTGATATAATGGATTTCCATTTATTTTTACACCTTTAGCTTTAACTTTGAGTTCTTGAACAACTTCTATACTATAAATATATTGAATAAATAGGGTGACAAAGAACAGCCTTGTCCTTTTAACTTTTAACTTTTTAAGTTCAAATCTTAATTTATGCATAATTCGTTTTTAACGAAATTTTAACCTATAAACCACAATTTTGAACTGAATTTGTATACCTACTGGAATTTCATTTTATTCTTCAATAATTCTAATAATGATAAGATATTCAGATAATGTACTTAGGTATTTGATTTTATGAAAAAACGGTCTTGCTTTTGTCTTTAACTAGATCCGTACCTCAATAATACCTGTTTGCTAAGTGTTCCTATGATTTTATGAATATGAATAACAGCTGGACGTATGCCAAAACGAGGTGTACGCCAAACTGCTATGACTAACCTAACCTAACCTAATCAAAAACGCGTGGAGCAAATATGTTTGATGAAGATACAGAGGTACTACATACGATGAGCCATAAACGTTCGTAACTTGACATGTTGCTCGCAAAATTGGAGTTTCATATATATTTGTCAAAAAATTCTAAAAAAACTCAACATTTTTTATCGTCGTTAAAAAAACCTAATAAAAATCGTTTAACATGAGTCAAAATATTTAAAAAAAAATGTACGGTGTATAGAATATGATACCGATATTAAAATCAAAACCGAAACCGGAAAAAATTGGATACCGGTATTATAATTTAAAACCGAAATCTGAAAATATTGGAAACCGGTATTAAATTCAAAACCGAAATCTGAAAATATTGGAAATCGTTATTTTTTTTTTAATTGACGTGTTTTTAAATACGTAAATTCCATTAATACGCATAATTAATACTCATAATAAAATTGAGATCATGATTAAAATGTTGATAACCATTTCATTATTCGCTAAAGAAAATTGGAAACCGGTATACAAAACCGAAATTTCTTAATACCGGTATTGCGAAGTTGAAACCGAATCGTAAAATTTTAAAACCGGTATACAAAATCGAAACCAAAATAGAAATTTCCTAATAACGGTATTGAAAAATTAAAACCGAAATCGAAAAAAATTAAAAACCGGTATACAAAATCAAAACTGAAATTATTTCAATCGGTTTCAAAACCTGATTTTGCGTAAAAATTCCCGTTTTTCCTCAAATTTTTTTTGTTTTTTTATGCACTTTTGAAAACTACTAGGAACTTAAAATTTTGACCTCTCGATTGTACCAAAATATATAGTCTCATTTTAAGCTATATATAGACGAACATATTCACACATCAGCACATCACACTGTTCTACTGTTCTAATAAGTCTATAGCATTATATAATAATTGCTGTGCAAAATAGTATATGGAATATGAGATGTTTATGGCATAAATTGGTTCAATATTGAGTATACAGTATTACTAAAAGAAAAATAAATTACTGGCTAGAGGCTATTAATAGCTAATTAGTACCTACTTAATATTAAGACCTCTACAAACATGTCATTTTAGGGTGTTCTGTTTAGGCAATTTTTTCGTTCCTTGCGTTCACTGCTCTTCTTTGTTTATTCTTTATTTCATTATACCAATCGCGAAGCTTATATTTTAGATTAGTACCTATACCAATTGTGTGCTCCTTATAGGTATTTTACAATCAATATAGGTACCAATTGGGCAATAACAATAATAATTAATATTTAACTATAAGATAGGTTATTTTTTGATACTATAGGTACCTACATATGCGACGGTTTGCCTCACACTTGTGCACATCAATCATCTCAGTCAGATATATCATATATCAAATATTATTATGCTTCAAGTTGTTTACATAGACGAGATAGACGTGGGAGCCCATGGCTCCTAGCCATAGTAGGTATATTAGTATAATAGACAATAGTAGGTGTATGATCTAACGATTAATCCAATCAAATTATTTATTGAAGTCTGAGTAGGTAACACAATCAGTTGGCTATCTGAACCGGCTGCTTGAGAATGTGTTTTTACTATATATTTTATATTTTATATAATTATAATTATTATAATGCGTTAAAAAATGCACTGCCAGATATAAAAAAAATAATACGATCTACTGCAATTTTATTGCCGAGAATGTATAATGTATAGTTATGATTTTGTATACAATACTATATATCGTACAATTATTAAATATTTGATTTAAATTCAAAAGACTATAGCAATAAGCCTATTTTATTATTTGGATATGTACTTCTTCTAGTCATTAGTTAGTGTATAATTTGAATTATCAATAACTAATTATACATTCGCCTTCACGATCATTACACCATTCTGGAGTAATCCTATCCGGACTGATTCCTAATGATACAAGTCGTTCGCGGTGTTGCAATAGCCTAAAATGGAAAAAATATTTACTATTATAGTTTCGTATTATTTGTATTTATTGTTGTAACGTAATAATAAATTATTTGTTACCTGTACTCGGCTGCCAAAGCGTTAGTGGACGGATCCGCCCATAATCTCTCAGCTAAAGCTGCAGCTCTTGGCCAAACTTTAATATCCAAATTAAAATCATCGGCGAATTCGGAAAACATACTAGTCTAGAAAAATTAATGGAATTTATACATTGCTGTTTGTGTATTTTAAATATTATTGGCTATATTACTTCTGCCCCTAAAATGAGATTAGGATTCTTGGTCATTGGCATTTTGTTGTTGTAAATAACCTTCCACGAATGGTATCTGGTTGGAGGCCGCAATCCATGATCCAGGTAATACACATCTTCTACGGCCACAATCACTCTATAACCTAAGTTTGCTAAATTGACAGCATCTGTATTTCCTTCCCAAACTTCAATAGTATATCGTTTTTTGTCGAGATGCTTCTCTATGATATTTGGATCAGTCAATCCACTAGACCAAACAATTATGTCCGAATTTGAATTGCCTACTTCGTGGTCGTATACAGTTAAGGCTTTATTATGGAACTCGGACCATAGATTCAGATATGCGCTTTCAGTTAGGCCTCGTTTATTAGACTTCATCCAATCGACAATTTCGGCTGTTGTGTTCCAACATCTTACAGCAACCTAAATGTAAGAAGCCAGATTTTAAGATTAAAATGTTTGTTTTTTTCAATGGAATTCGATACCGGTAAAAAAATCAAATAAATTACCTCATCGCCACCCATGTGAAATGCTTCTCCTTCGGGAAATACGTCGATCAGATCTTTGTATATTTTTCCCAACCACGTGTAAGTGTGATTGTTTATTGGATTAAGTTGTCCACACGGCGGCTGTACACAATAATCCTGCCATGGGTGGTTACCCAGACAAATCACCATGTCTCCGTAACCGGAGTCTTTGCCCCATTGCCATCCATACCCTGCGTGCGCTGGTGAATCGATTTCCATAATAATTCTAACACCTCTAACTAATGCATACCTTAGGAGATCTTTGATTTCTGCATACGAGTATATTTTTTCGGGACTATATGCACCATATCTATAATATACACGCAATGGCATTATTTCTTTCTTTATTTTTAATAATTCATAAAATTGATTTTTGAACTCAGTTGGATATTTAATCACTGCAGTTTTGTTATAATTATATTTACTACATATATTGTACCTATTCAATTTATTATTGTACTTTTCTATCGTGAGTAATGGCCACTACTTAATTCTATACGGAAGGCAATAAGTGTAAACATTCTTGGGAGGCAACTATATAGTATATGTACCGATATTTTTAGCGTTTAATTATTTTAGTTGATATGATATCCATTGTATGACATATTGATCGGGCTCTATTTTATGTATGTGGTGACATATATAAAAAAATATGTGACATGTCTATCACGATACGTGTCGATACAATTTCACTATAACTTTACAGCTATTATAGCATCAGTATATTATATTATATTAATCATCATTCATTCGGTATAACGCCGATAAATATAGTTGTAAATTATGATCACGTCTCACCTTGCCATTTGTGGAGCACTAGGCAAATCCAATGGAAAACTATGAGAGTCGGTGGCGTGCCAATGGAATACATTGAGTTTGGAATGACCCATAGCGTCGATTGTCCTTTTGATCGCCGAAAGTGGGAAGTAATTCCTCGAGGTATCCAGCATGAATCCTCTATATGCGTACACTGGCTCGTCGACTATTTGTGCCTCTCCGGCTATCACCAGTGTCTTGCCGTCAAACTTAGGCCGGCCGTACGTTGTTATTAGCTGCCGTAATGTTTCCAATCCGTTCCTAGCACCGTATACGGTTCGTGCTGTAATGTTTGCCGTTATTTGGGTCACTATAAAAAAAAAAATGTGCATCGTGTGAGTTATCATCAGAGCCGAAACCTTTATAATAATTATATAACACACGTCTTACAATTATTGGTGAAAATGTTTAATTCATAACTTTCGTTTGTTGACAACTTAATATTAGTAAAAGGAGTGGCTGTGGTTATGAATACAGTCAGGTTGTTGTCGTTTGGAATACATCGTGGCTCACAAATTTTCCTTAACGATGACAATAAAACTTGAGATACTTCAACCATGTATTGTTTTCCTAATTCGTCGGCCACGGATGATACGTTAAACACAACATTGTCAAGTCCAAATTTAATCACTGGATCTCTACACATTGTTATTAAAATAAGCAATAACATACCACAACATAAAATAACTAAATTAGTAACATTTACTTATTTTGTTCGTTTTAGTAGGTTATATATTTGTTTTTACTTTATACTAGTCATTTTAGTCGGCCTCGGCCAAAGTGACCCATATTGCCCGCAGGTTAACCGACAAACGTCTAATGATTCATTGACTTCATTGATTTCCTTCCTTTCGTCTTGAAATTCACTTATTATACACTTATTGTTCACGCATTTGTAAAGTTTACTTTAAATAAAAAAATTTATAGGTTCATATATTAATATATATTATGATATCAGTATAAAAATAGTTAAAAACAATTTCCGTGTACCTACTATATAGTAATTAGTGATTTACATGTTTTTGTATGGAATATAGAGTATATAGGTACACCTAATTTATCAATTATTCAAAAAATAGAAATGTGTTCAAGGTTAAAATATGGTTAGTCAATTAAGTTTATAATCAATACATTTTTCATAATTTCAGATTTCATCACCAACAACGATTTTACATTATAAAAATTAAAAACAAAAGTTATTGTCCAATAACTGAAGTAAATAGCAACATGAAAAAATAATTTCTAATTATTAGTATGTAAATGTGTTGATGGTTTAACCGTCTAACGATAGGTACCGATTTTATAATGTTTAGACACTCACATTTTATCACATAACATAAATTAGAGATTGAATCAATAAATACCTTGTACCTACTTAATTTTGCTAAGATAATGCTTATGACTCTATTACGTTTATGATGATTTATATTAATATATTCTCATTGTGTCGTTAAAGTATTAGAACACAAATATAAATTTCAAAATAATTATGATTATCCTCATTCAACGTTTCATGACAATGCCTAGGTAGGTAGTAGGTACCTACCTACCTATTTGTTGCCATTGCTACTAATTATCTATTATATTGTTATTAGGTATTTTACATTTTAAGTTTTAAATTACCTGATGAATGGTAAACTGTCTTCGGCTGTAGCTTCATTAGTGGCAGAGAAGTGAAATATAAGTAGTACACATGCAATATAATATGCCCAGCTTCCCATGTTTTGTATTCTATTTAAATATGCGAAAACCGTTTATTATAAATAACAGTAGATATAATAAATGACACATGCAATTATGGAAATGCAATTACACACTTATTGTAATTTTACAAATATTTAAATTTGTAAATAATAGAAACTATAGAATGATATTTAATTAAAAACTTAAATATTAATTTTATATTTTATAAGAATAATTGCGGTTGTACCTACTATATTGAGTCCTATTTTATAAAACTAACAAGTATAAATAAAATATTAATAACAGTTTTACAGCGCGACTCAAAAATCAACATATGAGAAACTCATTAATCATGTGTATAAATTATAAATACGCATATTATAGGTAGTCACATAAGCAGAGAATATCTACTTTTTGGAGAATATCATCTTTTAATTAGAATTATTTAAAAAAAACAATGGTAGGTACCTCATTTTTAGCGAGTAATGTAGAATTTATCTTTATAGTTTATTGATCAATATATTAACTAATAAGAATGATTAAAAAGTAATAACAACAAATTATCTACCTAATCATATTTTTTAATTTGTGTTACTTATTGTCATTGTTATACTGAAACAAAATAAAATAATAACAACATAAATTAAGACATTTTAGCATTTTACTTACATTTAATGCGACGTTCTCCCATAAACTATATTAACCAACTTCTTCTGTTCATAGTACCTAGGTATATGATTTAAGTGAGACGGTTTCAGTTTGAAACCAGTATATTATCATACACTAGAAGGTGATTCGTCCACAACAATCTATCTCCCACTTTTACATGTACTCCCCGGGGCCCAGGCACCAATTTTGTGTGCAACAATTTTATTATAATATTAATATAATGTTACGATAATAATATTATCATATTATTACAAATGATTGCTGTCTGGAGATGTTGTGGTGTACTTTACATCATTAATGAATAATGATGCTAAGCTAATAACTTTTGTTATTTTTTTTTGTTCTGTAGGTTTCTATTCTATTCAGGACTATGGGCACAGAAAAATTAACTCGCAGTGTATAATATTATAAAATTGATTTATTTATATGTAATGTAAATATAGCTTAAGTCAATATAGATCAGCAACAACACCAAATATTACATAGAGAAATATTTTTTTCGGCTTAATCAAATAAAACAAAATGTTTGTAATTATGGAAATTATTGCACGTTGATAACTGTTTACTAACGGATCACTCTTTTGGAAATATCAAAGGGGCAGGAATATTACCATTTTATTATTATTTAACATATTTTTAGTGCATTTTTAAAAGAACTGTTCTTTGTCTGTGTCGTACGTGTGTAAGACGGAGACAAAATGTGGTCATACGGGTGTGACGTCCTCTTAATACATTGTTATGACTTATGTTAAATACTTACCTTAATGTATACCATAGTTGCTAACAAAATACATATTTTGCAGTAATGTATCCATAGAGTACATGTGTAGTAAACATGTTAAGAACAAAAGGATCATACAGTCTAATAGGTGAAGTATAGGTACTTATTCTAGCATTGCAAAAAACTAGAGAAATAATTAAATGCTCCCCCCCCCCCCCAAAAAAAAAAACTATGTCCTTTACGGCACTGCTACCGGCTACCGCCAATTTATATATTCTATAACCGAATTAAATATTTACATGTTTATATCAGTGATATAAGAAGTTGTGAAACACATAGATTACTTCATCAGGTGTAAAAGTAAATGTAAATTATGTACTCAGATGTATAGGTATAAATGTATAATATTTATTATGTAAACAATAATGAATTATTTGTGAAGCGTTTATGTCAGGTTTCTATTTAACCTCTAAACGCAATCAAAATAAATAACCTACCTAATAAAATAATTTGTTATTTTATATATTACACCATTGATTATAGGTACATAGTATAGTAGCACATTATTACAGTACCTAATATAGATAATACCAATATATCTATGCCAGAAACAACAATTTACATATTGTTCTCTCTTCAATAATTTAATCCATCATTATAAACTCATAACATTTTACATATATACATTTACCTATTATGTATTGATAATTAATATTCATAACAGTGACGTAGCTGGGGGGGGGGGCGTTGTACGTGTTACTGTAAATACAAGCAGTACATAGCCGTACAGGAACTGAACCTAAAATAAAACCTCGACACTATGCTAAACTTATCGGAGACTCTAATTAAACCAACTGTGTGTAAGACAGCTTATCAGCCGCCCCCGCCCCCTTCAAAATCCTGGCTACGCCAATGGTTCAATAGGTATATTATAGTCTATTCAATAGTCTGATTTAAAGACGATTGATGATTAGTGATTACCGAAACGTTTTCCCGAATACTTATATTCCCAAATGACAATTTTTAGATTCACGAAAACCGAAATTCCAAATTCATTTTCACAAAAAACCATTTCATGAAAACAAAAATGTTATCGGTATAATAGGTTATAGTTGTAAGTACATAAATGTAATTCGAAAGTGCCGCGAAAGCATTCCCGCTGTGTCGTTGGTTAAAAAATGAAAAAAAAAATGTTTAAATTAACTACCAAGTTTTGTTATATTTTATTTCCTACATATAGATAATATAAGAATGGATAGGACATACCTATACCAGTTTCATACGGGGCTGTGCTTTTTTGGGGAAGAGAGAAAGACAATATGGGGCTTTTTTTAAGGTTATGTCCAAAAACTGTTTACAATATTTGTCAGTTTCAAATTTTTATTTTTGTTTTTATGCCTGAAAATGGAAATTGGAATACTCAAATTACTCTAAACTTTGCGTACATAATTAATTGTAATTAGAATATAGAATAATAATCGTTAATTATTACTAATTAATCATTAAGGTTATTTATTATCATTTATCAATTATCATAACAATATTGGCCCCATATAACCTTAAAAACGTATCACTAAATTTTCTAGTGATAAGTGCTTATGTCCTATCCATTAGGTCCATTTCAATGGCCCCCCCACTTTCGAAATTTGAACTTCTGACCACGCCAAACGTTTGTGCATCGTTTGTGCAGAAATGTGCACCAAGTCCAATCGTTTGTGCACAAAAACTGAAAGCTCTATCCCTAAAACAAAATTGGGGGGGGGGGGGGGCATTGAAACGGTAGCCCCCCACATTGAATATTTGGATTTTTGAATGTGCCAAACGTTTGTGCATCGTTTGTGCAGAAATGTGCACCAGGTTTCCGACGTTTGTGCACAAAAACTCCCAGCGCTATCCAAAAAACAAAGTGAGGGGTATTAACACGAGGGTCTCCCTTTTTTGAAATTTTAAATATTTGTCATATTAATAAATGTTGTTTACGTACCTAATAGGTTTAATAGAATTTTACTATTGCCATGTAAACGTATGACAAATAAAATCTTCAAATATTTTTAATTTATCAAGAAAGCATTATCTTGTTCTAATGTTTTTGATTTCAAAATTGTATGAATAAATACAGTTTTTTCTTTATGCATTTCTTTACTTTATATTTTATATTATATTTTGCTGATGAAAATGTGTTTATGGACAGGTACCTCAACTCGACGTTGCTGTATCTCCGGTCCAATAATGTAAGTTATAAGTCATTGTGTATATTTTAATACAATAGAAGTATAGTAAAAAAAATAATTAATAGACTATATTAATATAGTACCTACTTAATTAATTTAATATACCTAACCGTACCTATATGCATATAAAAATATTATAATAATATATTATTTATGTTTGAATTCATTAGAACAATGGCGGTATCAGACGTCGCTCCCAAACCGGTCGACATCCATCTGCATAACTGTGAGTTGAAAACGTCTATATTTAAAAATTGTTATAGTATAATATTTATCTAATAAATTAATTTTCTTTAGCATTCCGCAAGAATGAGCGGTATAGTTTGAAAACTTACCAAAGTTATCTGGTGGATGTCGATATGTTGGTGAGCAGCCGTTGCACATAGGTCTGATGTACCTATGGAAAGTTATTATTGGATCGGTCATAATATTACGTTGAGAAGTTATCTGTCCATAAACTTATTTTCAGATTTGTAGGCCAATTCCGTTGCCATTTTTTAATCATTCTTTGTTTTTATTAAGGTGGAGGTGTAACAGCATTTTAGGGGCTATTGTAATTCCCACTTCCAGGACTTTATCATACATACAGCCGACAACCCGATGACCTACATTTTTGTGTATTCTGGTCTACCCTATGATGGCCGCGAAGTAACGATCACTTAATATTTATTGTAATATAATATAATATTAAACTCATTATACCCAGTTATTACGATTAATTAGAAATAATATTTTTCAAATAATATTACAGTGTCTTTGTCGAACAGTCAGGTGTACGAAGTTTCCGCTGTGCCACAAAACGGGTCGACGCCGGTCGCTGAACATGGGAAGTCCTCAAGTCCACCCAGCATCGTATTGATGAATCAACAATAAATCTTACATCTAACATCTTACATCTTACATCTATCATTGCAATCTTATAATTATTCACCTGAATGCATGTAATCCTGAATGTACAGTTAATTTATTACTACCCATCTACAAAGTCAACACTGTATTAATAAAAGTATTTATTGTTAAAATAAAATTGAGTTCTATATTATTTGTAGGTACTTAAAAATTATTTGGGTATAAAAGAAACATATTTTAATCATACAAAATTAGATAAAATAAAAGACAAAAATAATAAGTAAATACGTCGTGTTGAAAATAGTTTTTAATTAATATAGGTAGGACAGGTACCAATTATGTAGGTACTTATCCAAAACTCGTTTATCAGGAATTAAATAAAAAGGAAAGTCAATTAAAAAAAGTTGGGTAAGTGGATGCCACTCTGCTGTACAGTAGGTTACAAGTGGGTCACTGTAATGGATGGTGTTAAAATTGAATTCAATGATATAATATCATTGTATAAGAAAAACGATTCTGAGCGAAAACGGTCCGTCAGCCTATAATATTACCGAGTATATTTGATGATATTGTAGTGAATAAAGTAATTTATATATAACCTATTTACGTGGAACCTTGTTTTAAATTTTTAATCCTTACCTACAAAAGTTGAACATTTTATAAATTTTTAACTACAAAATAATTATTAAATAATAAATTTGATAAATGTTGTCAACATTTGAACTTTAAATGCTTATAAAAAAAAATTGTGCCTATGTATTTTTAATATTTTTCAACTGCTATTAGAACGATATATCAGGAGCCTTATATTAAATTTTCACGCTTTTTTACCCAACAAATAAAAATTTATTGATAATTATAGAAAAAAAAACTAAATAATTGAAAACTGACTATGTCCGTAAACAGCTCAAAAAGAATCAAATTATTTTCAAAATTGTATTATGTATAGAAAATGCTAATATAAACATTCAGTGAAATTTTAAAGTACCTACAGTCATACGTTTTTTAATTACAACAAAATAAGAAAATCGTTACATGAGAAATCGAGTGAATATCAAATGTTGTAAAAATATGAATTTCAAACGTTCATAAAAATTTAATTTGACTTTTTTGTAGACATTTTTTTTTTGATATAGGTAGGTAAACTTATGGATAATCTTGTATTACATTTTCGAATCTTAGATTGAAAAAGAAAAATTTTTATGAATTCTCAACTCAAAATAATTTGATAATTTTCATGATTTTTCCGTATTTTGTCAATATTTGAACTTTAAATGCTTATAAATAAAAACCGTGACTAAGGATTTTTAATTTTTTTCATCTGCCTTTGAAACAATAACCTAGGAGCCTTCTATTACATTTTCAAGCTTTTTTAACCAACAAATAACATTTTATTGATATTTATAGAAAAAAAAACTAAAATAAAATGGAAACTGAAAATGTCCGTAAACAGCTCAAAAAGAGTCAAAATATTTTCAAAATTGTATCGTATATAGAAAATGCTAATATAAGCATTCAATCAAAATTTAATGTACCTACGGTCATTCGTTTTAGAGTTGCACCAAAAACCAAAATCGATTTTCTCGAAAACGGACTTTGCGTAAAAAATTCCCGTTTTTCCTTTGTTTTTCACGTCACTTTTGAAAACTACTTGGAAAATTTTACTTTTGATCCCCCATAGTACCAACTAGATTCACTTTCCTATTAGAAAAGTTACTGTTAAAGAAAATTCAAGCACTTTTACTGTCCTAAAAAGTGATGACAGACACAAAAAAAAAAAATAAAAATAAAACACACATCATTGTAAAATCAATACATTCATCGCTTCCCTCAGAATATAAAAAAAAAAATTGGAAGTGACTCTGCTGAACAGTAGGTAACAAGTGGGTGACTGTTATGGATAGTGTTAAATTTGAATTCAATGATATAGTATCATAATATACGAAAAACCATTTTAAGTGGAGACGATTTGTCAGCCTAGGATATTGTATACTATATTTATATTGATATTATTAAATATTATTATTACCGTAGCCGGTTAAGTTGAATTATTATTATTTGTTTATTATCGTATTTGTATATGATAATATATTTTAGACGTTTCAATTACCCACGAATAATATTTTTAAAATAGGCATATGTATATATTACAAGTAACAACGAATTAAAAACGATATTGCAAAAAACAATTGCCGGAAATCATTAGTTTTTAACTGAAAACGACAGGGAAGTCTGAACTTGGCAGTCAGTCTTATTTTTAAGTTATATGTATTATAACTAATTGAAATTTTTGATATTTTCATATGTACCCGGTGTACCACACTGCGCTTGCTCGAACAATTAAAATCAAAAACATCCCTCGACTTGTTATGTAAAACCACCATGGGTGGGTGTCAGAATTATTTTTGCATCATCAATTTTAAAACGTTGATTTACCTAGATTAAAAAAAAAATTAATTTGTAATACTTAAGCTCGGTTAACTTTAAGCGTTGTACAGGTGCGTAAAACACCGAAAATCGTGAACTTCGTAAGGCTATACCATAAAAACCAATGAATTGCAGGTAGTCGAGTTTTGGACAAGTACCTACATGTCCTACATAGATAACTTATAATAATTCATATTGTAAATTAATTAGGTACCAAAAAAATATAACTTTATAACTTCTCAAACACTTTGTCTATTGGCACTGGCGGGAGAATGTATTAGAATGTCTATAAACATGCGGACCAGTTTGTATAGTTAAATTTGGCATGCGAACTATAATTGAAATAGAAAACCAGAATAGGCGCATTGCAGATGACAAAGATTTCTGTAAAAGAACAACGTTTTATCAATATACCGTATAGGTACTGATAATACTGATAGTACTAGATAATACTATAATATATAAGTTCTATGAATTTATCATAATAAACAATATATTTTATAATATCTATGGCAATCGTCAATTGTCGAAATTCGTCGGCGACGGTTAACAATTCTAATAGTTTCAGAAATACTATTGTATTATAAATATAATATATTGTATATTTTGATTTCAGTGAACAAAAAAATAATAGGCCACAAATATAAACGGACAGTTTGTTAAACCGGATAAGTTGTAACACAAACTCGCAAATTTCGTTTGATCAGGTTATTTTCATAAAATATTTCGATACTTTCAAGTTTCAGCTCATCGGAGTGAGATGATTAGATAAAGATGGATGAAGATAGCTGTTTCTTCGGCGATGGCGGCACTCTAGCTACGTTTCACCGGAAGAGTAGATGTTTACGAGTAAGTTTGTTTTCATATTATTACCTACTATTTTACATTTACTTTTTAGACTTAAATTAAATATTTATTGCCACGGACAATCTGTTAACTACGTGACGTAGAAGCATTTATAAGTTTAATCCCAATAGCGCAATGTATAAAATACGCGAGACCGTCTTCGTTTCACCACGCCAAGTTTAATACGCACCTTTTTGCATGTTATACTATACGCCGGGTATCACCTTAGGTTTGCGCGAAGTATTTAAAACAATATAATGTTATTAATCTTTATATTTTATATTTTTATATACATAAATACACCTCATATATTTTATTAGCATACTTACACCTTTTTTGGTGTAGTTTATATCCTAGATGGCTATAGATATAGGTATTAAATGTCTTGCAATTATATATTTTACTATAATTATTAATTTCATTATAATATAATATAACAATACACTCTAAATTAAATTAGTTGTTATTAAGACAGACAGTCTTAAAACAAACTCTTTTCTGGACGTTTTCAAAACGTATTATGCTTAAAAAAAAATTGCACAGTTGTCGTAGCAGTCAGTTTCTATATCAACCCGTGTGACATCAAATAAGAATTATTCTTGTTTTTTTAAATAGTTTTTTCGAAAAATATATGTAACATGTATAGCTCATACAATTATGAATTTATAGTTAATGAAAATGCGGATGTTTATACTTCATAGATATTTTTTTAGTTAATAATCGTGTAAATAATTTGATAACAATAAGGTTACTTACTCATTACTAGTATCAATTTTATTATATTACGTGTAAAATCACCAACACAAGGTGCAGACTGCGTTAAAAAAATTAAAAACATAAAATAAAATATAAAATAATGTTGTAGTAGAAGCTGGAAACTGTAGTTTATTTTAATTTATAATCTAATTAATGTAACCGAGAATGTAACTATTAAATTCATCATTGAATGATTATTCAGAGATCACTTTGTGATAAATGTAAATTAAATTAAAAATAATTAAAAAACATTTTGTGAAAGGAACAAGATTACTGCTAATATTTAAGTCTTAATTATTATTAAAAAATAAATACAAATGATAGATTTTTTAATAGCTTTTTACTATTAATATTCAGTGTAAATATAGTTTCTGATCGACTTACCAATATGTAATAAACCTATATGTAATAAAATAATTATTCATATCAAATAATCCAAACAATTTAATGCAAGGATTCTCATAAATTGATCTTACAGCAAGAACAAAGAAAAAATAATTAAAAATATTTAAAAAAAAAAAACACACATCATTGTAAAAATATAGTTGGTATTATAGTATTTGATGAATTTACTGTATACGTTTATGACTTTATGTTAACTCTAAAATCCAGTAATCACATTTTTATTTAATAATTCATAAAATACAATATGCTCTTATAAAAATATTCTTGTGCTACTGATATCTATTGATATCTACTGATATCACCACCTTAATCAATAATTAAATTGATAAACGAAAATAATAATTTAAATAATACCTAGACACAGAACTCTTTGATATAAAAAGTTGCATTATATTATATCCGTAGATTCATCATATCGACGTACCTAGTATGATATCTATCATTTATTTATTTAATCTATGGCAAATCTCAAAGTCGTTGCAGAAGACACAGTCGCTTAAAAATTCTAAAATTTCAATAAGCAAAGAAGATATGAGCAAAAAACTTAATGCGTTTCGTATAATTTTATTTTTCATAAATCACAATATTCTAAGTTCTGGCTGTATTCTGGAGCGTTTCCTCATGGGCGTCGCAGTTCACACACGTCACGGATTCCGCCGAAGGAGTCGATAATTAAAGTAAGTTTGTTTTTATATTCTTTTGGGGCTTAAATTTACTTTTAAGACTTTAAACAAATATTTAATGTCATGAAAAATGTGCTATCCAAGTGTTGTAGGCGCATATTTTAGTTCCGGACTAGAAATGTATAAAATACGCGAGATATAAACGCCGTCGTCGTTTTTCCAGTCCCTGTTAGTAGAATAATTATAATTAATAGGTGCATACCTATACAGGGTACTTAATATAAATATATAAATATTTTGGTTTAATTTATAGAAATATATGTTATGACTTATAACTGATAATAGTCATAAGATACAATTTTAATTAATAACTGGTAATTTTTTTTCCAAATACAACGTTATAAGTTATAGGTAACTATTAATTAATGTCTCATACTTAACTTCTATTGTTCACCTAATATCTATATTCTATATCATAGGGATTAGGGATGTATAACCATGTACACATAAAAGTATATTCACGGAATGGTCAACTGCCTATCCTGACGTGTGCGCACTTATGAATAATATACCTACTCATATACTCGTATAGGTACCTATATAAATAGTGTAATACTACATACACGAATGTGTTACCTATTATGTCCCTTAAAGTTCAACAGTTATTATTATATTTATTTATTTTTTAAATATAGGTAGGTACATTACAAGACTCTAATTAAAATCACATTTTTTTTTTTTTTTTTGAACACAATGTTTTAAAAATTATTAATTAATTTATTAATGATTAGGTAATGCTTTTATAAGTAGGAAGGTAGGTTTTTATACCTACCTAACAAAATAAGAAAATACATAATGATTAATGTTATTTAATATGATTTGTAAGTACATAGCAGATTATACCTATCACTTGGTGACGATTATTTTTGTTTTATACGTTCTTCGTAATTCAGTTCCGTCACGATAGTTTTAGTTTTCGTTAAATGTGAAACATACATTTTCTATGCATACGGGATACGGGCATTAAATATTTGGGTTTTAAGAGAACACCTCAAACGTACGTTTTATTTTGGGGGTTTTACGGGATATACCTATAGGAAATTTTCTTCAAATTTTCACATTTCACTATTTGATATTGTGATATTATTTGTACCTAGGTTAAGTTTCTGTTTTAGAATCGATCGATATGTTACCTAGGTATACCACATTCTTTAATTTAAATTCTGGTAGTCGAGTATTGGACAAGTACCTACGTAACTTATAATTCGTATCGTAATTTAATGACTAAAGAAATATAATTTTCCCAACAGTGTCTAGGGCCACCGGCAGCAGAATGCATTATAGAATGTCTATAAACTTGTGGTCTAGTATATGGTTAAAATTGGCATGCGACCAACAACTGGGGGCTTGTTCTGGAAAATTTAAATGATCTAATAAGGTTCATCTCATTATTTGAATTAAATTAATTTTTAAGCGATTGTTGTGTTAATCATTTTTTAAATTTATTTCATTCAACACACTCGTCTTAGTTTTCTAGTACCTCTAGATTTCTCACAAAATTCAGATCGATCATCTCATAGCTTTCATATTCAAAACCAAAAAAATATGTATTTTTATCTTATTTCAATCTTTTTCATCGAACACCAGAATATATTACAGATTATAAAGATACTAGTATTGTATACTAGATAAGTTTCAATTAGCGAGATGTAGACGGATGAAGATAGCTGTTTTTTCGACGACAGCGTGTGCTGCAGTACAGCTAGGTTTCACTGGAAGAGTCGATGTTTATGCGTAAGTTTGTTTTTATATTATTTTGGTCTTACATTTACTTTTTAGACTTGAATTAAATATTTATTGTCGCGAAAAATCTGTTAACTAAGTTACGTAGAAGCATATACGTTTACTACTGCCTACCAAAGGCGCAATGTATAATAATAATAAATCATACGCCAGTCCGAACAATCCAAACGCTGTCTTACTCGTAGTCGAGTTCTAGTTGATAACTGGCTTGTGAAATAATGTAATTTTTGTTAGGTATAAAAATAAAACTAATAAATCCTTGAATACAACATTTAAAAATACAAACTCTGTGTAATAAAAATTAATATTAGGTATTTATTGGTAGGTTTATATAATATCTGTAGACTGTAACGCATAGGTCATTAGAATATTGTAGAACATTTTACTGCATAAGATGCGTGTTATTTCAGAAATGGTATTCGTCAGTGAACATTTTCAAACTGGGAATAATATTATATCATAAGCAGATTGAAATGTGTGAACGTTTCAGTGCTTCGAAGACTAAGTTTCGTAGCAGATTTTGATTCCGTCACGGGGTATGTATTTTCTTATTTCCCAGTAGGTTTTTTTTTATTATAGTTAATTGATCAGGGGATGTATTGCCCGAAAAGTTTCAATATTTGTATTGTAACTATACTGGTATAACACTATTCGGGCTATCAATAAAGTCGTGTTCAAAATTAGAAAATTGGCGAGGTATGATATTTTTTTAAGCAATTCTTTCGAGTAGGGAATTCGCTCAATGATATTTAAATATTTTCACCTATAATCAAGTACGATGACTTGTAGGTAACTAGAGACTGAGTGAATAGGAATTAGGAAGTATGTGATATGGCGAAGATAAGGAAATGGGTCAACAGGATTTCAGAATGTTTGGTGTATGAAAGGGAAAGATGAAAAAGAAATGTAAGGTTAGGGTAGGTAAGTGGAGTGAGAGTAGCAGATATGAGAATAATAAGTAAGGTGTTAAGGTACAAAAGAGAATAGAATAAGAAATTAATTAATTAAGGGTAGTGTAGGGTAGTGTACATATTGTAGTGAAAACAAGAGAGAATACGTTTAGGTGGTTCGGTCACTGTGTGATAAGAGATAGTGAGAGTGGCTATAGAAGTTAATTTACGGGAGAAATGATGGACGAGAAGACTGAAGAAGAGATGGATAGACAGAATACCGATCATATGGAGGTGTGGAATGAGAGTGGCTGAACCTGTATATAGCTGTGAGAGACGGGGGAAGAAAAAGTGTAAAGGTAGAATAGTTATGTTAACAATGCCGAATACGTAGGAAAAATCTTGAATTACAAAGGCCCTATTGACTCTTTGGCTTCAACTAACCATAGGTTAACCTAACTAACCTTCTTATGACTCATTAGGATACTTTGAATAAAAAGATCCTGAGTTGCAGGTTGCCGAACTTAAGTGTTTGATTATCAAGTCGATCCTTTGATTGTTGACACCTTAATCTGATGAAGCCCATAGATAATAAAGATATTATGTCCTATCCATATCTTTATTATCTATGATGGAGCCATACTCAGCTCACTCGTGTAAACTTGTTGCCGGTTGGGATGTCAGCGCACTATTTGTTTTCCATCTTTGACCCACGCGTAGCATACCAAATTTACAATTAAAAAAACACTAAAATGATTGTGCGTGGGTCAGAGAGAGAAATAAATGGTGCGCTAAAAAGCTGACATCCTCTTAAGTGTTATCAAGTTGAAGAAGCAGTTGATTGTTGAAAATTTGACATTTAACATTAACTGTGGTAGGCATTATGATTGGAAGTAAAAGTAATTAGCAGGGTTGTGAATTTAATGAAATGAAAAAGTGTTAAATATTTGCCTGCATGTATGCACTAAAAACAGGCAAATATATGCACTGAAATATTCAAAAATATGCACTTAAAATTTAAAAAAATACTGAATAAAAACGTTTTTATTAAACATTTTTAAATTAATAAACTATAATTCAAATTGGTTTACAAAAAAAATTCTTTATTTACACACTTGGTAGGTAGGTATGTAGGTAGGTAACGGATGAACCGAAAATATAAAAACATTTTAAGAAAATAAGCATAAATACGAAGAAATCATGAAAACATGCAATTATATTAACTAACTAAATAAAAAAAATGCATATTAGTAACGGTGTTGTAATAGTAGGGATCTCCCAAAAAAAATACGTACATAAAAGCCAAAAAAATCATAAAAAATAAAAATAAAATCATAAAACCCAACTGTAATAAATATTAATTTATGAAAAAGTATATTAAAAATCATTATTATTATAAATGAAACAAAACTATGAACTATGGACCGTGACATAATATAGGTATTTCTATATTTTTAGCTCCATAATTTCTGTTAAAATATTAGGAAAATGTATTAAGTAAAGTAATGTAAAGTGCTAAATTTGAGCTATTACTTAAAATATTATATTCATAACAAATTATCATAGAAGGTTAGGTACTGTTATTCCACATACTTATTATAGTTTAATTTAACTACAACATTCTAGTAGAGTCTGATAAAATTTGGTTCCACGACTTTGATCATACAAACTTTAAATACTAAACTATGGGTCTGAAATTTAGTTTATATAGATGTAAATAATCCAAAACATATATTGCTTCAAAATATAAAAATAAAGTGTCTTGTATTGTAGTAGGTGGGTAACTTTAAAAAAAAAAACTAAAAAAAATCATACTTGAAATCTATGTATAATATACGTATATTGTAATAAATGTTCAAATGTTTACTATAGTACATTATAAAAAATTAACTTAAGTTCAATATAATACATTATAAAAGGTGTTCAAATAAACATTTCATACCAAAAATTTTGTTAATTCACACAGTCTCTCTTCAATTTTAAATTTTTCTTCAAATTATCTACAAAATATAAACGTTTAGTAAATTGGAAGACTTGATTAAGTATTTAATCATTTATCTAAAAGAGATGTGCCGGGTCGCCACATTACTATATCGAGGGGCCATGGTGCAAGTGTCGTCCATAAATATCATAACATATATTATATTAGAAATACAAACTTAATATTTCACTAACAGTAAATATTATAAAAAAATATTACGAAATGTTCTATACTCATATTATATTATGATTGTATTAGTTACAAACTCTTGAATTAAGAGTTATGTGTGAGGATTTAATTGATTCCCTAAAAGGAAATGGCTCAAGGTTTCCTCAGTAAGTTGAGGTAGGTTAGGTTAAAGTACCCGAAAAAAAAAACTGATTAATTCAAATATAGAAGGTACTTATATCATATACTTTTATCAAAGTATGATTGTGTTAGCCACAGTCTTGTGTAAATGATAATGTCTTATGTTTTCCCAATCTAATTATACAAAATACTGAAAATTAATGAAATCACAAATATTAGTACAATAGAGAGACTGTGCATTGATTTACAAATTTGTCTTAAATTTACTTTTTGCATAGACAATAATATGAAGGTGGGCTGGGCTTTTAATATCAGAGTATGGGGGACAGGGCTGGGAATTCATATTATGAATTGAAATATTTAAATAATAATAGAGATTATTTTATGTGCTTCAAATTGTTTACACGAGTGAGCTGGGTATGGCTCCATCATAGATAATAAAGATATAACATAATGGATAGGACATGATAGTCTTATCAGCGGTCTGATCTTCGAGGGGAACAATTGAGGCCAACTCGAGTATCGACTATCAATATAAAGGAGCCTCAATTTCCTTCCCCTCCGGGAACGCGGCCTGAAATGTATTTAAAATAGGCGTGGACTATACATATCTTTATTATCTATGGGCTTCATCCACAGCATGGATTAGGGTTGTCAACAATCTAAGGATCAACTTGATAATCAAACACTTGAGTTTGGCAGCCTGTAACTCAGGATCTTTTTATTCAAAGTGTTCTAATGAGCCATAAGAAGGTTAGTTAGGTAAACCTATGGTTAGTTGAAGCTATGGTGATGATAGACGACTACCATCACCGGTCGTGAGCTTTGCGATGATCTTTTCCTACTAACTATCAAGGTATTCGATATTGTAAACATAACAATGAAAGAAAATATTTAAATATTATTAATTTGGTTAGGTTAGGTTAGGTTAGGTTAGGGCAGGAAATTAGATGTAAACTAATTATCATAGTTTTTAACACGGTCTTAAAGACTGTCAGCAAGAGTTGTACCAGTATAGTTATTAAAAACTTAAATACAGCCAACATTAAATAATGATTTTTTTACCACAACAAATTATAAAATGTATTTTAAAATATAACAAAATATTATTTTATTAGGGTTTTATAAGGTTTTCAATACTTATGAGTTTTTGTAAATAGAAAATGTATAAAATCAATAGTTTTAATTTAATATATAGTTTTGTGTTTGAATATCCTATTGTCAAAGAATTCTCAGGGTTTCCTTTCCACATTTTTTTACATTGTACTAAATCTAACTTTTTTCCTCACATATTTACAAAGACTAAAACAGATATCTGACTATGTTTTTATTTGCATTTAGACTTTATATTTTGTAATTTAATATTGACTATATACCCACCAAACACAATATTATTTTAAATTAAACATTTTATGTCCTTTATAAATTACAATCACATAGTAGAGTCCGTGCAGGACCTTTTATCATTTAATTTCTTTGCATCCTTTATAATTTACATTCATTTTTATACATTTTCTAATACATATATTACCGTGATACACCTCTGATCATAATAACTGTTCGCATTATTATAATGTAAACAACACCTAGTTTTTGGATTGTAGTTAATATGTATTGCAGTAATTAGCTTCCAGCGTATTCTTTTGTTTAGTGTTATTTCACCCAGATTTCTTAAACAATTTTTTTTTCACTTCATTGAACTCTAGTAGATTTTTTTGTATAAAAATTTTTCAAGATAAACCGGCTATACCTGGTAGTACGCTGAGTACCTGTGTACATAATATATTATTTGAAAAGAGACTGGCTAGGTTCTCTCACGTTCCCCATTCAATTTATTTTTTTATATATTTAACTTTTTTTGATTCTTTTATATATATCTTTTTTTAACACATAAACAACTTGGTGCCAAATGATTTTTTTAAAATTTTTTATCTGCTTCTTAAAATGTGTTTGCCTGCGGTAGCCCACGTTCCCCTTTCAATTTTTTTTCATAAATTTAATTTAATTGATTTTTAATATGAATATTTTCAAATTTGTGAGTCTTCAGAGAATTTTTTTCTGTTATATAATTCCTATCTAGATCTTTCTATATAGATTTTTTAAACACTTACAAGCCGGCGCCAACACCCTCCTTCAATTTTTTTTTATGATTTTAACTCTGGCCAAATTTTTTAAACATTGACAATCAGGTACCCTTTGAATAATCCTTGTTTCATGAAATAAATATTTTAAATGGTTTCTTCTGTTTAATATTCTGGGCATTTTAGTTTGAACTTTGAAATGTATTTTTATTCTGTAAAATTTTTTCCGAATTTTTTTTTTGTTTCCTAAAACGCATTTGCCTGCAGGCGCCAACACCCTCCTTCAATTTTTTTTTTTTGTAATGTAACTCTAGTTAAATATTTTGTATTGACTTGAAAATTGATAACTTGGTGCCCTATGAATAATTATTCTTTAATGAACTAAATATTTTGAATAGTTTTTTCTGTTTAAGATTCTGGGAATTTTAGTTTGTACTTTGTAATGTGTATTCCTACAGTTAAATTTTTTCAAAATTTCTTTTTGGTTTCCTAAAACGCATTTGCCTGCGGGCGCCAACAACCTCCTTCAATTTTTTTTTTTAGTAATGTTACTCTAGTTGAATATTTTGTATTGACTTGAAAATTGATAACTTGGTGCCCTATGAATAATTATTCTTTAATGAACTAAATATTTTGAATAGTTTTTTCTGTTTAAGATTCTGGGCATTTTAGTTTGTTCTTTGTAATGTGTCATCATACAGTTAAATTTTTTCAAAATTTTTTTTGGTTTCCTAAAACGCATTTGCCTGCGGGCGCCAACACCCTCCTACAATTTTTTTTTTTAGTAATGTAACTCTAGTTGAATATTTTGTATTGACTTGAAAATTGATAACTTGGTGCCCTATGAATAATCATTCTTAAATGAACTAAATATTTTGAATAGTTTTTTCTGTTTAAGATTCTGGGCATTTTAGTTTGTACATTGTAATGTGTATTCCTACGATTAACTTTTTTCAAAATTTTTTTTTTGGTTTCCTAAAACGAATTTGCCTGCGAGCGCCAACGCCCTCCATCAATTTTTTTTTTTATGATTTAACATCTAGCTAAATTTTTTAAACATTGACAATCGGGTACCCTTGAGTAATCCTTATCTTTAATGAACTAAATATTTTGAATAGTTTTTTCTATTTAATATTCTGGGCATTTTAGTTTGTTCTTTGTAATGTGTAATCATACAGTTAAATTTTTTCAAAATTTCTTTTTGGTTTCCTAAAACGCATTTGCCTGCGGGCGCCAACACCCTCCTTCAATTTTTTTTTTTATGATTTAACATCTAGCTACATTTTTTAAACATTGACTTTCGGGTACCCTTGAGTAATCCTTATCTTTAATGAACTAAATATTTTGAATAGTTTTTTCTGTTTAAGATTCTGGGCATTTTAGTTTGTTCTTTGTAATGTGTAATCATACAGTTAAATTTTTTCAAAATTTTTTTTTGGTTGCCTAAAAAACATTTGCCTGCGGGCGCCAACAACCTCCTTCAATTTTTTTTTTATGATTTAACATCTAGCTAAATTTTTTAAACATTGACAATCAGGTACCCTTTGAATAATCCTTGTTTCATGAAATAAATATTTTAAATGGTTTCTTCTGTTTAATATTCTGGGCATTTTAGTTTGAACTTTGAAATGTATTTTTATTCTGTAAAATTTTTTCCGAATTTTTTTTTTGTTTCCTAAAACGCATTTGCCTGCAGGCGCCAACACCCTCCTTCAATTTTTTTTTTTTGTAATGTAACTCTAGTTAAATATTTTGTATTGACTTGAAAATTGATAACTTGGTGCCCTGTGAATAATTATTCTTTAATGAACTAAATATTTTGAATAGTTTTTTCTGTTTAAGATTCTGGGAATTTTAGTTTGTACTTTGTAATGTGTATTCCTACAGTTAAATTTTTTCAAAATTTCTTTTTGGTTTCCTAAAACGCATTTGCCTGCGGGCGCCAACAACCTCCTTCAATTTTTTTTTTTAGTAATGTTACTCTAGTTGAATATTTTGTATTGACTTGAAAATTGATAACTTGGTGCCCTATGAATAATTATTCTTTAATGAACTAAATATTTTGAATAGTTTTTTCTGTTTAAGATTCTGGGCATTTTAGTTTGTTCTTTGTAATGTGTCATCATACAGTTAAATTTTTTCAAAATTTTTTTTGGTTTCCTAAAACGCATTTGCCTGCGGGCGCCAACACCCTCCTACAATTTTTTTTTTTAGTAATGTAACTCTAGTTGAATATTTTGTATTGACTTGAAAATTGATAACTTGGTGCCCTATGAATAATCATTCTTAAATGAACTAAATATTTTGAATAGTTTTTTCTGTTTAAGATTCTGGGCATTTTAGTTTGTACATTGTAATGTGTATTCCTACGATTAACTTTTTTCAAAATTTTTTTTTTGGTTTCCTAAAACGAATTTGCCTGCGAGCGCCAACGCCCTCCATCAATTTTTTTTTTTATGATTTAACATCTAGCTAAATTTTTTAAACATTGACAATCGGGTACCCTTGAGTAATCCTTATCTTTAATGAACTAAATATTTTGAATAGTTTTTTCTGTTTAAGATTCTGGGCATTTTAGTTTGTTCTTTGTAATGTGTAATCATACAGTTAAATTTTTTCAAAATTTTTTTTTGGTTGCCTAAAAAACATTTGCCTGCGGGCGCCAACAACCTCCTTCAATTTTTTTTTTATGATTTAACATCTAGCTAAATTTTTTAAACATTGACAATCAGGTACCCTTTGAATAATCCTTGTTTCATGAAATAAATATTTTAAATGGTTTCTTCTGTTTAATATTCTGGGCATTTTAGTTTGAACTTTGAAATGTATTTTTATTCTGTAAAATTTTTTCCGAATTTTTTTTTTGTTTCCTAAAACGCATTTGCCTGCAGGCGCCAACACCCTCCTTCAATTTTTTTTTTTTGTAATGTAACTCTAGTTAAATATTTTGTATTGACTTGAAAATTGATAACTTGGTGCCCTGTGAATAATTATTCTTTAATGAACTAAATATTTTGAATAGTTTTTTCTGTTTAAGATTCTGGGAATTTTAGTTTGTACTTTGTAATGTGTATTCCTACAGTTAAATTTTTTCAAAATTTCTTTTTGGTTTCCTAAAACGCATTTGCCTGCGGGCGCCAACAACCTCCTTCAATTTTTTTTTTTAGTAATGTTACTCTAGTTGAATATTTTGTATTGACTTGAAAATTGATAACTTGGTGCCCTATGAATAATTATTCTTTAATGAACTAAATATTTTGAATAGTTTTTTCTGTTTAAGATTCTGGGCATTTTAGTTTGTACTTTGTAATGTGTATTCCTACAGTTAAATTTTTTCAAAATTTCTTTTTGGTTTCCTAAAACGCATTTGCCTGCGGGCGCCAACACCCTCCTTCAATTTTTTTTTTTATGATTTAACATCTAGCTACATTTTTTAAACATTGACTTTCGGGTACCCTTGAGTAATCCTTATCTTTAATGAACTAAATATTTTGAATAGTTTTTTCTATTTAATATTCTGGGCATTTTAGTTTGTTCTTTGTAATGTGTAATCATACAGTTAAATTTTTTCAAAATTTCTTTTTGGTTTCCTAAAACGCATTTGCCTGCGGGCGCCAACACCCTCCTTCAATTTTTTTTTTTATGATTTAACATCTAGCTACATTTTTTAAACATTGACTTTCGGGTACCCTTGAGTATTCCTTATCTTAAATGAACTAAATATTTTGAATAGTTTTTTCTGTTTAAGATTATGGGCATTTTAGTTTGTTCTTTGGTATGTGTAATCATACAGTTAAATTAAATCAAAATTTTTTTTTGTTTTCTAAAATGCATTTGCCTGCGGGCGCCAACAACCTCCTTCAATTTTTTTTTTTAGTAATGTTACTTTAGTTGAATATTTTGTATTGACTTGAAAATTGATAACTTGGTGCCCTATGAATAATTATTCTTTAATGAACTAAATATTTTGAATAGTTTTTTCTGTTTAAGATTCTGGGAATTTTAGTTTGTACTTTGTAATGTGTATTCCTACAGTTAAATTTTTTCAAAATTTCTTTTTGGTTTCCTAAAACGCATTTGCCTGCGGGCGCCAACACCCTCCTTCAATTTTTTTTTTTATGATTTAACATCTAGCTACATTTTTTAAACATTGACTTTCGGGTACCCTTGAGTAATCCTTATCTTTAATGAACTAAATATTTTGAATAGTTTTTTCTGTTTAAGATTCTGGGCATTTTAGTTTGTTCTTTGTAATGTGTAATCATACAGTTAAATTTTTTCAAAATTTTTTTTTGGTTGCCTAAAAAACATTTGCCTGCGGGCGCCAACAACCTCCTTCAATTTTTTTTTTATGATTTAACATCTAGCTAAATTTTTTAAACATTGACAATCAGGTACCCTTTGAATAATCCTTGTTTCATGAAATAAATATTTTAAATGGTTTCTTCTGTTTAATATTCTGGGCATTTTAGTTTGAACTTTGAAATGTATTTTTATTCTGTAAAATTTTTTCCGAATTTTTTTTTTGTTTCCTAAAACGCATTTGCCTGCAGGCGCCAACACCCTCCTTCAATTTTTTTTTTTTGTAATGTAACTCTAGTTAAATATTTTGTATTGACTTGAAAATTGATAACTTGGTGCCCTGTGAATAATTATTCTTTAATGAACTAAATATTTTGAATAGTTTTTTCTGTTTAAGATTCTGGGAATTTTAGTTTGTACTTTGTAATGTGTATTCCTACAGTTAAATTTTTTCAAAATTTCTTTTTGGTTTCCTAAAACGCATTTGCCTGCGGGCGCCAACAACCTCCTTCAATTTTTTTTTTTAGTAATGTTACTCTAGTTGAATATTTTGTATTGACTTGAAAATTGATAACTTGGTGCCCTATGAATAATTATTCTTTAATGAACTAAATATTTTGAATAGTTTTTTCTGTTTAAGATTCTGGGCATTTTAGTTTGTACTTTGTAATGTGTATTCCTACAGTTAAATTTTTTCAAAATTTCTTTTTGGTTTCCTAAAACGCATTTGCCTGCGGGCGCCAACACCCTCCTTCAATTTTTTTTTTTATGATTTAACATCTAGCTACATTTTTTAAACATTGACTTTCGGGTACCCTTGAGTAATCCTTATCTTTAATGAACTAAATATTTTGAATAGTTTTTTCTATTTAATATTCTGGGCATTTTAGTTTGTTCTTTGTAATGTGTAATCATACAGTTAAATTTTTTCAAAATTTCTTTTTGGTTTCCTAAAACGCATTTGCCTGCGGGCGCCAACACCCTCCTTCAATTTTTTTTTTTATGATTTAACATCTAGCTACATTTTTTAAACATTGACTTTCGGGTACCCTTGAGTATTCCTTATCTTAAATGAACTAAATATTTTGAATAGTTTTTTCTGTTTAAGATTATGGGCATTTTAGTTTGTTCTTTGGTATGTGTAATCATACAGTTAAATTAAATCAAAATTTTTTTTTGTTTTCTAAAATGCATTTGCCTGCGGGCGCCAACAACCTCCTTCAATTTTTTTTTTTAGTAATGTTACTCTAGTTGAATATTTTGTATTGACTTGAAAATTGATAACTTGGTGCCCTATGAATAATTATTCTTTAATGAACTAAATATTTTGAATAGTTTTTTCTGTTTAAGATTCTGGGCATTTTAGTTTGTTCTTTGTAATGTGTCATCATACAGTTAAATTTTTTCAAAATTTTTTTTGGTTTCCTAAAACGCATTTGCCTGCGGGCGCCAACACCCTCCTTCAATTTTTTTTTTTAGTAATGTAACTATAGTTGAATATTTTGTATTGACTTGAAAATTGATAACTTGGTGCCCTATGAATAATCATTCTTAAATGAACTAAATATTTTGAATAGTTTTTTCTGTTTAAGATTCTGGGCATTTTAGTTTGTACATTGTAATGTGTATTCCTACGATTAACTTTTTAAAAATTTTTTTTTTGGTTTCCTAAAACGAATTTGCCTGCGAGCGCCAACACCCTCCTTCAATTTTTTTTTTTATGATTTAACATCTAGCTAAATTTTTTAAACATTGACAATCGGGTACCCTTGAGTAATCCTTATCTTTAATGAACTAAATATTTTGAATAGTTTTTTCTATTTAATATTCTGGGCATTTTAGTTTGTTCTTTGTAATGTGTAATCATACAGTTAAATTAATTCAAATTTTTTTTTTTGGTTTCCTAAAACGCATTTGACTGCGGTCGCCAACACCCTCCTTCAATTTTTTTTTTTAGTAATGTAACTCTAGTTGAATATTTTGTATTGACTTGAAAATTGATAACTTGGTGCCCTATGAATAATTATTCTTTAATGAACTAAATATTTTGAATAGTTTTTTCTGTTTAAGATTCTGGGAATTTTAGTTTGTACTTTGTAATGTGTATTCCTACAGTTAAATTTTTTCAAAATTTCTTTTTGGTTTCCTAAAACGCATTTGCCTGCGGGCGCCAACACCCTCCTTCAATTTTTTTTTTTATGATTTAACATCTAGCTACATTTTTTAAACATTGACTTTCGGGTACCCTTGAGTAATCCTTATCTTTAATGAACTAAATATTTTGAATAGTTTTTTCTGTTTAAGATTCTGGGCATTTTAGTTTGTTCTTTGTAATGTGTAATCATACAGTTAAATTTTTTCAAAATTTTTTTTTGGTTGCCTAAAAAACATTTGCCTGCGGGCGCCAACAACCTCCTTCAATTTTTTTTTTATGATTTAACATCTAGCTAAATTTTTTAAACATTGACAATCAGGTACCCTTTGAATAATCCTTGTTTCATGAAATAAATATTTTAAATGGTTTCTTCTGTTTAATATTCTGGGCATTTTAGTTTGAACTTTGAAATGTATTTTTATTCTGTAAAATTTTTTCCGAATTTTTTTTTTGTTTCCTAAAACGCATTTGCCTGCAGGCGCCAACACCCTCCTTCAATTTTTTTTTTTTGTAATGTAACTCTAGTTAAATATTTTGTATTGACTTGAAAATTGATAACTTGGTGCCCTGTGAATAATTATTCTTTAATGAACTAAATATTTTGAATAGTTTTTTCTGTTTAAGATTCTGGGAATTTTAGTTTGTACTTTGTAATGTGTATTCCTACAGTTAAATTTTTTCAAAATTTCTTTTTGGTTTCCTAAAACGCATTTGCCTGCGGGCGCCAACACCCTCCTTCAATTTTTTTTTTTATGATTTAACATCTAGCTACATTTTTTAAACATTGACTTTCGGGTACCCTTGAGTAATCCTTATCTTTAATGAACTAAATATTTTGAATAGTTTTTTCTGTTTAAGATTCTGGGCATTTTAGTTTGTTCTTTGTAATGTGTAATCATACAGTTAAATTTTTTCAAAATTTTTTTTTGGTTGCCTAAAAAACATTTGCCTGCGGGCGCCAACAACCTCCTTCAATTTTTTTTTTATGATTTAACATCTAGCTAAATTTTTTAAACATTGACTTTCTGGTACCCTTGAATAATCGTTATCTTAAATGAACTAAATATTTTGAACAGTTTTTTCTGTTTAAGATTATGGGCATTTTAGTTTGTTCTTTGGTATGTGTAATCATACAGTTAAATTAATTCAAAATTTTTTTTTGTTTTCTAAAATGCATTTGCCTGCAAGCTCCAACACCCTCCTTCGATTTTTTTTTTATGATTTAACCTCTACCCAAATTTTTTAAACATCGACAATCGGGTACCCTTGAATAATCCTTATTTTTAATGAACTAAATATTTTGAATAGTTTTTTCTGTTTAAGATTATGGGCATTTTAGTTTGTTCTTTGGTATGTGTAATCATACAGTTAAATTAAATCAAAATTTTTTTTTGTTTTCTAAAATGCATTTGCCTGCAAGCTCCAACACCCTCCTTCAATTTTTTTTTTTAGTAATGTAACTCTAGTTGAATATTTTGTATTGACTTGAAAATTGATATTTTGGTGCCCTATGAATAATTATTCTTTAATGAACTAAATATTTTGAATAGTTTTTTCTGTTTAAGATTCTGGGAATTTTAGTTTGTACTTTGTAATGTGTATTCCTACAGTTAAATTTTTTCAAAATTTCTTTTTGGTTTCCTAAAACGCATTTGCCTGCGGGCGCCAACACCCTCCTTCAATTTTTTTTTTTATGATTTAACATCTAGCTACATTTTTTAAACATTGACTTTCGGGTACCCTTGAGTAATCCTTATCTTTAATGAACTAAATATTTTGAATAGTTTTTTCTGTTTAAGATTCTGGGCATTTTAGTTTGTTCTTTGTAATGTGTAATCATACAGTTAAATGTTTTCAAAATTTTTTTTTGGTTGCCTAAAAAACATTTGCCTGCGGGCGCCAACAACCTCCTTCAATTTTTTTTTTATGATTTAACATCTAGCTAAATTTTTTAAACATTGACTTTCTGGTACCCTTGAATAATCGTTATCTTAAATGAACTAAATATTTTGAATAGTTTTTTCTGTTTAAGATTATGGGCATTTTAGTTTGTTCTTTGGTATGTGTAATCATACAGTTAAATTAATTCAAAATTTTTTTTTGTTTTCTAAAATGCATTTGCCTGCAAGCTCCAACACCCTCCTTCAATTTTTTTTTTTAGTAATGTAACTCTAGTTGAATATTTTGTATTGACTTGAAAATTGATAACTTGGTGCCCTATGAATAATTATTCTTTAATGAACTAAATATTTTGAATAGTTTTTTCTGTTTAAGATTCTGGGAATTTTAGTTTGTACTTTGTAATGTGTATTCCTACAGTTAAATTTTTTCAAAATTTCTTTTTGGTTTCCTAAAACGCATTTGCCTGCGGGCGCCAACACCCTCCTTCAATTTTTTTTTTTATGATTTAACATCTAGCTACATTTTTTAAACATTGACTTTCGGGTACCCTTGAGTAATCCTTATCTTTAATGAACTAAATATTTTGAATAGTTTTTTCTGTTTAAGATTCTGGGCATTTTAGTTTGTTCTTTGTAATGTGTAATCATACAGTTAAATTTTTTCAAAATTTTTTTTTGGTTGCCTAAAAAACATTTGCCTGCGGGCGCCAACAACCTCCTTCAATTTTTTTTTTATGATTTAACATCTAGCTAAATTTTTTAAACATTGACTTTCTGGTACCCTTGAATAATCGTTATCTTAAATGAACTAAATATTTTGAATAGTTTTTTCTGTTTAAGATTCTGGGCATTTTAGTTTGTACATTGTAATGTGTATTCCTACGGTTAAATTTTTTCAAATTTTTTTTTTGGTTTCCTAAAACGAATTTGCCTGCGAGCGCCAACACCCTCCTTCGATTTTTTTTTTTTAGTAATGTAACTCTACTTGAATATTTTGTATTGACTTGAAAATTGATAACTTGGTGCCCTATGAATAATTATTCTTTAATGAACTAAATATTTTGAATAGTTTTTTCTGTTTAAGATTCTGGGCATTTTAGTTTGTTCTTTGTAATGTGTAATCATACAGTTAAATTTTTTTTAAATTTTTTTTGGTTTCCTAAAACGCATTTGCCTGCGGGCGCCAACACCGTCCTTCGATTTTTTTTTTATGATTTAACCTCTAGCCAAATATTTTAAACATTGACAATCTGGTACCTCTTGAATAATCCTTGTTTAATGAAATAAATATTTTAAATACATTTTTCTGTTTAATATTCTGGGCATTTTAGTTTGTACTTTGTAATGTGGAATCATACAGTTAAATTTATTCAACATTTTTTTTGGTTTCCTAAAATGCATTTGCCTGCGGGCGGCAACACTATCCTTCAATTTTTTTTTATGATTTAACCTCTAGCCAAATTTTTTAAACATTGACAATCTGGTACCTCTTGAATAATGCTTGTTTAATGAAATAAATTTTTTAAATAAATTTTTTTGTTTTATATTCTGGGCATTTTAGTTTGAACTTTGAAATGTATTTTTCTTCTGTAAAATTTTTTCCAAATTTTTTTTTTGTTTTCTAAAATGCATTTGCCTGCAGGCACCAACACCCTCCTTCAATTTTTTTTTTTAGTAATGTAACTCTAGTTGATTATTTTGTATTGACTTGAAAATTGATAACTTGTTGCCCTATGAATAATCATTCTTTAATGAACTAAATATTTTGAATAGTTTTTTCTGATTAAGATTCTGGGCATTTTAGTTTGTACTTTGTAATGTGTTATCATACAGTTAAATTTTTTCAAAATTTTTTTTTGGTTTCCTAAAAGGCAGTTGCCTTTATAAATATTGAATATTAAATATTGATTTTGAAGTTTTTTTGAATTATTCAATAATATTTGAATTTGGAAATAGATATTTTTCATAGAATACCTGCATAAATTAATTTTTATATTGGTATCGCCATTCGTATAATTAGTAGGGAATTTTGGTACAGTTGGTTGGGTTTTTTAATACATGATAAATTCAAAAATGTGTTCAAAAATTAATTTGGCGGGAAATTTTCTTTTGTCAATCTTAATGTCCATACTTTTTTGAGAATATAAATTTGATTTCAAGGCTTGGCTGCGTTGAATCTTGAAGACTTTAAGTCGATACGACCAATATTGCGAATGATTTACGTTTTCGATATAATTCGAATTTGAAAAACATATCAAACAATTTAAAAGGCTTGACTGCGTTGTATCTTAAAGACTTCAAGTCGATAACACTTATATTGATGAAGTTAGGATTTCAAGTATTTTTAAAAAAACTATAAATCTAAAGTTCAATTTTTGGAACTCAGATCAGCTATGATAAATTCTCATTAAGTACCTACTTGAGCAACAGTGGTCAGAAGTTCAAATTTCGAAAGTGGGGGGGGGGGTCATTGAAATGGACCTCTATCCATTCTTATATTATCTATGCTTATATTACGTGGATATTGGACCAATATACGTATACGGTATACCACTATAACGCGTCGACGGGTGATCAATGACAATCTTAATTTTTAGTCATAGGGGCAATTGGTAAAAAGTATATAAGGGCATATTGAATAATGTAATAATGATAACGATAACTAATCAATTCGATTATTTGCGAACAATAGCAAATACTTGAGTTTTACGAAATTTAAATCATAATAAATAGAAGATAATATTAGCTTAAAATTTCTATTTCTTTGTGCAAGTATAATTAACAGTACAATTGTTCGTATATTTTTGACAAACAAATAAGTAATTTATACAATTACTTTGATTTTTATTCAGATGACGTACATGATAAACCTGTATGGCTGTATTATAGATGTAAAATTAAAGTTTATTAAGTACCTACTTATCTTCTTACTTGATTATTGAATACCTATTTAAAGTTTAATATTACTAAATACAATTTATATCTATTACCCGTTATAGCAACGATTCGTCTATAATATATACAATTAATGTATATACTATGGATAATCATATTACTTTATTCTTCAACAATTTAAATGACAACAATAATAAATAATAGTGTATTATTTTTAATAAAGAATGACGTACTTATAAGTTTAAATTAAAGTTTACATTTATTTATTGAAGTAAGAAGAAACAAATAATATTTCTTAATTCTGATATTGCCGGTGCACAAGTAATATTTGCATAAGACATATTATTATTCTATTATAGTTGCTTTTGCAAAAAGTAAATCAATATATAAATAAAAATATAGTAATATAATATTACAATTTAAAAAGATTAGGTACTTATATTAAAGTAAGTAAACAATTTTGTCTAAAGATTACTCACTTATTTGTTTAATATGTATTTATAATATATACATTTAAATTTTTAATATAATAATTTATGATAATAAAGAGTGAAATACTATGATTATTTTATATTTTTTAAGTATATAATTAATTATATTTATTAGAAATTATTATTATTTAAACTGTACATATTCTTTTTGACTAAGGCTTAAATTTAAAGTAAATTGCATTTTGTCTTTCTTAATTATTTAGTCTGATTAAAATGTATTTAATCATTTACGTTTATGTCATTTTCTTCTTCAGGACTGGTGGACCGAGATTTTGAGCATGTTAAATCCACAGAACCTACCATCAAAGATAGATTTCCGTTCATGTCCGATCTAGTGTCCTGGTGATGAGCTGAACGTCTATTTGAAATGTCATCTTCTGAAAATGGGTAATATAAAATAAATATAATATTTTATAATATAGGTAAAGTCTGGCATATCTCAATTTATTGTTATTTTTAAAAAAATAATAAGCAGAGGAATTGTTCGATAAGTTTATTATGAGTTTCTACCTATATAGTTAATAATAATATATTAAGGGTGGAAATAATTAAACGGAATAAAATATAAATACATCTAAAAACTAATAGCTATATTACGTATAAAATGAAAATACATTGTACCTACATAAGTTATATATAAATAATAAATATCTATTAATATACATTATAACGATTGTATAGCACTATAGTAAATGAGTATTCAGATTAAAAGCTAAAAATCATTGATCAAGTAGGTAGATACATTATCAAGTATGCAAGTTTTATATTATGTTGTAATTGTTGAACTATGATCAAAATTAATTTGAAGTTAAATTAACAATTTTTTAAGAAAAATAATTTAAATTATTATATTTTCATAACTTTTAAGTATTTTAAACGCATTTTATTACATAGTCGAATATATTTTTATTTGAATTACAGAATATATATTATTTTTTTTTTCAATCAGGAATTGTAAATTATTTAATAAATAATCTTACCAGTAGAAGAATACGGGCAGAACAATTTGGTAGTAATTGTATTTGTTGGCGGTCCAACTAATGGTGGTCTTTCTGTTACTTGAAAACTAAAAGTGTGCGTGTTAATATATTTTCAAATTATTTACTGTCTGGGGATTTATAACCATACTTTTGAAGCATTCGGTAACTTCCTGGTACATGGGTGGGTGACGAGACTACAGTTGATTGGGTTGGAGGCGTTGGAGGAGATTCTTTATCATCCGCCAAACGAGTTGCTCCCTCTGGTGCTTGACGACCTGAGAATCAATTTTAGCTCATTGAAAAAAATGTGTTTATAATTAAGTTTTTCAAAAATTGACTTACCCAATAAAAGCGATTGTGTGTTCAAACCCATACAGCGAATTCTCCATGCGTCTTGAATTATTTGGAGCCGTGCGTGCTTGCGCCACTTAGCTCTGCGGTTCTGAAACCATACCTATAATCACAAATAATTAAATTGAATTATTTAATAAACATTTATTTATCTTGAACCAGATATGATTTATCATAATATAGTCATATAATATTCCTATATTTCCTATACCTATTATGAAAAATGAATTATAATAAAGATGTTCTACGTTATTATTTATCAAACAAATACCTAAGTTTCATGTTAAAACATAGGTACTTATGGTAGAGTAAATAAATTTAAAAATACTGATTTTAAAGTTTATAGTTTTTTACACACTTCTAAAAATGCCTTAATATTTGTAATATAGTTTATAATTTGTCATTTTTGTTTTAATTATTTAACGCTAGGCTCGCAGCTTTTCAAAATATTTAGCGTCATGTTAAATATTTATAAAATATAAAATAAATGGACTTAGTTATAGAATATTACAAGTTCCAACCGCAGTATTTTAAACTCTATAGGTAATTAATGATAATTTTTAATTTTTTATAAGTTATGTAGGTGTTTTCAAATATTCAAACGATTGAAGTTTTCAAAATAATTAATAAAAAATATATCATATATGATAACATGGAAAAAATATAATATTTACACGTATTATTAGGCTAATTAATAATTGGTATGTTATTTGAAAATCAACGTCATGGTTTGGAAGGGAAAGAAACAAAAATGTTTGAAAATAAATTAGACGATCGCTTTGAAAGCACACTGACACTATATATCAAGTACATATTATGTAGTTAATAAAAAAAAATATTTAATATTGACCTGTACACGAGCTTCAGAAAGATTAATTCGTAGAGCTACTTCTTCTCTCAAAAACACGTCTGGATAATGAGTTTTCTGGAAAAGGCTTTCGAGTTCTTGTAACTGTTGTGGCGTAAACGTCGTCCGGTTTCTTCTCTATTTATAATAACAATAATCTATTTTATAATAAATTTAGTAATATTTAACAATTCAAACAGACTAAATCGTAATTCTTAGAACGTAAAAAAAAAACATCTTCCTTAAGTAATATTGTTGCGAACTTGCCTGTCTTCGTCTACCAAACATGTACTCCGATAAAAGGTCACCGGGTAACGGCGATAAGTAGGGTCCTCCAGCCATAGCGCACAACGACGGGGACGATTATGATTTCGAAATTTAACTGACAGTACGAACATCCCTCCGGAAAATACGGGCCGACGAAAACCACCCCATTGGATGCGGTCTTCGGCCAATGGCTGCGTTTGTTACGGTCGCGCCCCGTGTTCCCCTCCTGAACGATAATTGCGTTGTAAGCATACGTATATAATAACAGTAAAATACTTATTATTATACAACTTAAAAGTCGGTGAATGACTATGAGTATTTTCGTGTAATTTCGTCTGGATGCACATGAATGCACCGCGATGTTCATAAATCATACGTCGTATTAAAGGCCTAACATACCTAACGGTACATAATTGATAATACACATAAGACATAATAATATAATATATAACGTATATAATATTATGCATATGTATTTATTACACACTAAATTAATTAAAATAAAATGTAGGTATTGCAGGAATTACTTTTATGACATTTTATTTACGTGCGAGTTAATTTTAGAAACAGCAGGTGAGAGAATTTGTAAAATGTGATCCAAAATTAAAAATTACGTTTAAACTTATAACAAAATGTTCAGATTATCAAAACTGCTGACAGCAATTCCTATTTAAAACTAGGTGTTTAAAAATAAATGTATCTGCAAAGTGTATAATATACGTAGCTTACAAAAATAGTCAAACTAAAATGTCTATATTAATAATATAACAAACTCACAATCGAACAATTTTACATCGTTTTTTAAAAGTAGTGTTTAATTATTTTTTAATTATTTTTTGTTATTTGATTTATATCATCACACAAAATAAAAAATCGTTTGCTTGAAACCTTTCAGAGATGATTATTGATTGAAATATTATATTACACACGAGATATTAACATTATTTATAGCTTAAAGGCTGAATATGTGCTTAATTGCTTAAATCACATTGTTAAATCTAGAGTAGGTATAGTGGTTAGACATTGTATAAAGGTAAAATAGAAAATATAGTTTCGATACTTCCGAAAAAAAAAATTAATATGAGTAGGTGCGTTTATATTTATCAATGATTGAAAGTAAACTATATCTATATTATATCAATATACCATGCATTGGTATATTATTCGTATCTGATACTTAAAAAACATGATTGGTACATACATTTCACCAAGACAATATTATTTAAAATTGTTATTTAATTCGTTTAAAAGATAAAATGTTAAATTAAATAGTGCGCTAATCTAATTAAAACAAAATGTATTGGAATTACTTTTATATGTTTTATAACTTCCAGTGTTTCCCACTGTGCAGCTATATTATGTTAGCTACAACTGTTGTCATATACATCTATATAATATGTTATAATACAATGTGAGTAGGTATGTATATAATGTATATTGTATATACCTACATCACGTTCAACTGTTCAAGTGACCAATTGATTTATTTGTATACCCAATGCTATTATAATATTATGTTGAGGGTTTTCAGCGCTGCACAGTGCGCATAATATATGCATTGTCCTTCTCTGTTAAAAAGAGATGATGAGTAAACGAAATAAAGGCGTGTCCTTTGAAAATTTCTACAATGGTCGAAGGGTTGTGGGGTTCTGGTTCTGTTGTCCGAAATTAATAAAATTCAAATAAGGGTGACGCGAAGGAGGGACAGAAACAAAATGTTCAACAAGTAATAATTACATGTTCCGTTATTTTAATCAATCCGTTTTCATAATTTACTCCGTTCTTTAACTCATACTGGCCGCAGTGCAGTTTTCAAATCTGTTGAGGGTGAAATGGGTATCACGTGGAGTTCTTTGTAAGTAATATTCATAACAAAGCAACTCTATTGACAAAAGGCAATGGACATCTGTTGTGTAAGTACGATAGTCATCGACTGACAAAATGTTTTCTGTTTTACAACTATTATGCACGATTGCATACGCACTTCAATAAAACAAACATACTTCTATTAACTATATCATATTGCACTGTTTAAATCGTTAAAATACGTTTAAATAACACTATTAAATATAAATTAATTACTTGTTTTAATGTAATAATAAATAATACTGTATATAATTATAGTTCTACACTTCCAGATATTTTTAATAAAAGTTATGACATGTGTCGTGTGGGTACTCATGTGATTTCGTTTGAATAATTTATAATAATATGTTGCTGTGGAATATTCTTATGGAATTCCAATGTCATGATAGAACTAGGTAGTTAATTTATAATCATAGGAGGTCTAGAAATCTATATTGTAATTTGTAGATAGACAAAAAAATCTGTTATATTCATTCATTACTATAATATTATGATTAATGGTTTTTAATGTGTTAATTTTTAATTATTTAAAACTGATACAGAAATACAAATTAAATGAAAAGAAAAGTGAACCCTGTTATCTCAAATTAATTTGTTTAATGTACGTCGAAAGGTTTCTGACGAATTATGTTCTTTGTTAAGTTTATGATTAATTTTTCAATAATATTTCATTTATACCTAAATAATGTCTACAATTTCTATATAAATACAGGAGGTAAACTATTTGTAAACAAAGAATATGATTTTCCGAGTAGGTATAGAGTATAGACATAAAAGAAAATTATCATCAAAAAGAATTTGAGTTAACATGATTAGATATTTTTCAATAGATATTACAAGGGCTCTTAAAAATGTAATTATACTACGTCCACCACTAAATCTCTTTCTATAAAGAGTTCTTTTATGTGTATGTTAATATTATTATTTAACTAATGTATAAAAAAATATTAAACGCAAAATAATGATTAAAACTGTGGAGTCTGTGCATTTACTTTCTATTTAGTTGTAAGTTCTTTATTTTTTATTTTAATTACTTATAACTACCCTATTGGAAAAAAAATGTAAAATACGTAAAGTAAAATTCTTAACTTGCTATACGTCTTATTTTTTATAATTAATTCATGATTAATTATATAAAAACTAATTAGAATATTACACCTAACTTTTGCACCTAGTAATTAACCATATAAATTGTTTAAATGATAATAATACAAAAGTTATTATTTATAAAAAGTGTAAATATTTTGATTCATTTCAATGGCCATATATTATATCCTAACCGGAAAAGTTTTGGGCAGATTTTATTAAGAATGTTGGCGTCTTAAACAAATAGGTAATAATAAATGATACATGTTGGTTGAATTTTGATTAGGTATACTTTCACTGTAGATTTTTTAACTTAACAGTTTCTAGTTTGTACCTATTTCCGTCGTCGTCGTTACTTAGGAAGTCTGAAATCAATGTATCTTTATGTTATGTATTTTATTGTTTATTATTGCTAACTAGAACTACCTCTGATACCATCATTTTCCAAATTTTTTTCTTGTTTCGAATTATTTTCCAACTAAAATCACAACTCTGTCATCCTTTTAGTGGTTTTGGAGACCAACAATATATTGTTCAATATCATTCCAATCAATACGATACACTTACATTCATCACATTTATATACCCACCTAATAGTCTTAAAATTAGTTATCACGATTTATTAGTGGTATTGCTGGTACTGTATATTTATATGTTATACTTATAGGATTATATTAGATTATTTTTTCGAATAATAATGTATCTTTAGCTTTTATAAGTTTTTTTCACATTTTATCCTATCTGTACTATATGCATTGAATATTCAAGCCGAACATAATATTAAGATTGGTGTTTATTTTGTCAATGGCTGCATATTTTACACTGAAGTCAGAAAAAAAAACGATTGAAAAAAAAATTACATAGGCATAAAGAAAATTTTAGGTCAATTAATACTTGGGTATAATATTACACTCAAGTGTAATTCTCAGTAGTAGGAATAGCGCGTATACTGGCGAGAATCACAATGAAACTTTTTAACCCCATTCGTATAGTATAACCCGTAAAAATGTAACATATTATTATGACACATTTCATTGTGACAACAGCGTCGTTATACGAATAATAATAACAATAATATAGCAGTGTCAATGCGTATTGAAGTGTTGTATTCGGATTTACATTACGCACGTATTATATAATATACATGTCGTCGTGAATACTCTGCAGAAGAGAGAATATTGTTATCATCTCTAGAGCATGATAAACGCGCGCGCGTATTCGGTTACGCGATGAAACTACTTAGGGTAGAAATACTCAGGGTAACTAAAAAAAAAAAAAACCGCGACGAAAATTAGCGAAATTCCCAGAGGAGGACGTGACGCTTTTATTATGAAATTTTTTTTTTTCCCATTTTTCTTTTATTCTTGTTAGCAGTTATTGTTCGCGCGTCGCATTCGCAGCAGTCTGATGAAACAGTGTTTTACTCGTATATAGACGTACGCGCGCGGGGACTAGACAAACATGCCTTTTGTCTACGCGAGGCTCTTCCCATTAGGCTAATAGACTGGCGCTCCGGAGTTTGCGGTAAGAAATCCGTTTCATATCTTTCTTTCTTTCTTTCTTTTTTTTTTTTTTTGATTAAACGCGCTCCTCTTACGCCAAAGGGGTGGTGCCGCGGCCGCGTATGACTGCGCGATGGGCGATGGCGTCGGCGGTGGTGGTGGCGATGGTGTGCATATCGGAGACGGATGGAAATCGTCCGGGGGCTTCATCAAGTCTCCGATGTGTATTACGGTAGGGAGGGGGCGGTGGCGGCGGCGGAGTGCGAGAAACGTGAAATCATAATCATAATAATCATAATCGTAATAATCGTAATGATAATAAACGAACGAACAACAACGAACAGTGCCGCACAGAGAAAACAACAATGGGAGTTATTGCAGACAAAGACTTTTGACTGACTGACTGCGATGAAGTGAATGAGAATATTCGGTTCATGATGTTTTCATAATCTTCTGGCCAAGCCCTTTAACAATGGGCCGCGCGCGCCACCGCCACCGCAGCCGTTTTTAATCATAAAACCCTAAAAACCGATCCCGCCCAGCCATTGTACGTATAATATAACAACGTATACACCACCACCACCGCCACCTCCACCACCAAACCGACACCGCCACCGTAGACGCGTATTTACATATATTGTGCATTACGAATGGAACACAATAATGATAATAATAATAATAATAATAATAATAATATGCAAACAGATGTTTACGGGTAGTTTTAAAATAATAATTATCGTTTGTCCGTAAAAAAAAGAAGTGAAAAATCGAGTATTTTTATCATTATATTTTTTTTATCATTTTATTTTTATTATTCGCTTTACCTTACTCTTACAATACCCATATTATTACTACGCGGAAAATTGTTCATCAATTCTATGATTAGAAACCTGTGCCTGGACTATAATTTATATCTACTGATGTCAACAAATAGAGACGCGCGTACATTGGTACACATGGCTGGAGAACTAGGGTGGGAGGCTTTACCAAGTTGCTGGGAAATTTGTATTCATTTTATTTTATTTTTGATTTTTATTAATGATAGGTATATTATTATTATTAATATTATTATCTGTTCTTAAATATTGTCAATCATTATTATTGATTTTTGAGGCATTTTTAAATATTTTAAATTTTATTTTAAGATTTGTACATGCTTTTACATGATTTTTACATAAATCGGAAGAACTAGGTACCTATATACAGGTAAGTAAATAAACGATCTAAGCCTTACAAAAAAAAAACCTTTAAATTGTATATTATCATTTAGGCATAACAAATTTATATAGGAATTTGTAGCGAAATTATAAAAAAAAAATGTGGTGCATTAAATACTGCAGGACATAAAAGCATTTTATTCAGGGCAATTTTATAGTTTTTTTATGGGTATTACAATCGCAGGTGTTATTATGTAATTTACAAAAATAATAATTACTAATAATATTAACAGCTTTAATTTATTCTGTGTTTATACTAAGAAGGTTAATAAGGATAAGTTTTAGGTGGTTAAAAATTATATCAGAAGTCGTAAGTTGTAAGTTTTTATCAGTTGCATATTTTAACTGTGATAATAGATGACCATTGTCGATTAGTTTTTATTTTAAAATCTTAAAATATTTTATAGCCAAGTGCTCACAAGAATATTATAAAAATTATTTTTAAAAAAGGCTGTGGAGGGGGGATATATTCGCCACTGATATAGTGTGATAGGGAAATAGGTAAATCTTCACTAGATCTTTACTCGGCTCTAGTTGGACCCATTTTGGAGTATGGTTTCATTATTTTGAGCCCTTACTTTAATTCAATTGAATGAGTCAAAAATCGCATAATATAATTTGTAGGCTTTAAACTAAATGTTCTTTATGAACACCATTACTATACCTATGGCTCAATTCGTATATAATTGGATTTTCCCACTTTGGTCATGAGACGTGAAGTGGTAGTTATATTATTCGGCATTCCTTAACAATCTTATCAATGGATACATTAACTCTCCGTATTTATGAAATCATATCCAGTTTAAAGTAATTTTTTATCATTACAGATTTCCCACACTTTTCTACATATAATATCATGTTATAAAACTAATTTCGCAAAAATTCACTTATAGGTACGGCTATACAGATATAATAAGCTATATGTCCCTATGCAATTATTAATCTGACTTTGCAGATTTATTCTCAGACCCATTAAAATATATGATAACTATTAGTATCATTTAAATGTCTGAATTTATTCTGATACACTATGTTATACATTCTATAATTTATACTAGTTGTCCCGCCCGGCGTTGGCCGTGCCAACGATTTCTTTTTATCTTATTATATATATTTGTAAAATAATGTATATTATGCCTTATATTTTCTACTAATTATAATATCTAGTAATATAATATGTAACCAATTGAAACCATTTAAATAAACAAAAAAAAATTCTTTCTTTGTGAGCTGAAAAAACATCATGTATGAACTACCCCTTAGCTACCTATAGAGTATAGGGGTTGAAAAAATAAGGTGTATAAACACCCGCCAAGTTTAAAAATATAACGCTGTATAGGTGTAACTAAGTTTGTGAACTAATTCGACCGATAAACAATTCATCTGTGAAAGATCGGATAAAGATTCGAAAGTGGTTCAAACTACTCTCTACATTTTCCTGATATCTCCAAAATCAATTTGAAATTTTCACGAAATAGGTCGAGTACTTTTTGAGTAACAAGTTGTATAAGCTAAACAAACATACATTCAACTCTCATATATGTATTAAGTTATAATTTATTTAGTCGAACTATTAATGAACGATTGGATGCATATATTTACCTCATCTGAGACCAATGGCCACCATTACATATACAAAAAAAAAATACTTATTTCGACTAATTATTTCTAGGCACAATTATAAACTATTATAATCTGTATGATGTAACCAATGGCAACCATATTTTGTAAACAAAAATGTCCGGTTTTTATTGTAAATTTAAAAATTCTTTTGTTTTTTGGGCAATATTTCCAATTTTTCTTATCACATAAAATGCTTATTTGGACAATGACGGACATTCAAAAAAAAAAATCAGCCAAATCGGTCCAGCTGTTTTTATGTGATTAGTGATTACCAACGATAATTTTTTGTTAAGCTTCAACGCTTCTAATTTATCATTATTTACTAATCCTAATTAATTATCAATGACGCCTAGTTTACATGTGGTGAATAATCGGCCGAGAAAGTGAACTCAGCTGAGCCCTGTCCCGTGGGAACTCAAGGAATAGTACTTGGTCCAGAAATCGAACTAGTTAAAATGAACGAACGAGTGAATATAGAAACCGTTTCTAAATAATAATTAATCAGTACTGGAAATAAACTATTTTTTGAACACAGATAAATAGTATTTTAATAATCTAATTTCTGGCGTAGGAACAATAATATTTAGGTTCCATAAACAAAATATAAGGTTCAGTTACGTAATTTAAGTTTTTATCACGGTGCTAATGATTTATAAATGTACTATGTACCTATTGTACCAGGTCAATCGTATGAAAAAAATATTATGCTGATTTACTTTGTTATAATAATAATTATAATAGCATTTAATATTTATAGCTGATACTAATATACAATGATACATATACTTGTATTTTCTCCAATCAATTGAAAAACTTAACTGAAACAAAGCGTACCAATGCATATTTTTAATATTTATTCGGGGGATGGAGTGGGCGAGCGGACTAAGGCGTCGGTTGTGATGCACATCGGCGCTGGTTCAAACCTCAGTCCACGGATGGCATTTTTCTTCGGGCAAGTCACGGTGTCCGGAGAATATGTGCCGCCATCCCCCCCCCCCCCCGGACATGGCAGATACCCACGGGTGCCCACTGGAAAATCTGTCAAAAACTACACACACGTGTTTACACCTGCCGTTCCCTCCCCACAGTTTAAAAATCACCCAATGGCCTAAATTGCCGTGGGTTAACTAATAAAAAAAATAATAAAAATAAAAATATTTATTTATTGTGTCAAGGATTCATAAAATAGTTCCAGAAAAGCATATTGTTGTTAACTATAACAATATAAGCAGAAAATCTGAAAATGGGTACCCACAATTATTGATATTTGTAAATATGTGCTTTATAAAAAACAATGTCAATATTATTTTTTATATAAATATAAATATTTATTATTAACCTTTATACTCATTTATAAAATTTTGTATGATGAGTAATGATCAATACTTAATATGATAAAATGGTAAAAACGATCAAAATATTCATAAATTAATCGTGTTAATAAATTACCAGTCATCAATACATGAATGATTATTGTTTACATCCAGCATGTAAAATAAATATTTGATACACACGTCCTTAGAATATGGAAATTATTAAAATATAATCAGACAAAGTTTTGCAAAATTATGAGTCTTGGCAAAGAAATATTAAAAAAATGTAATAATTTTTGTTTGAAAGCCAAGTGGCAACGAGAGTGAAAACGCGTTGTCTAAATAGCGCTTAACTTGCGAGCGAGTGCACCTAACCAAACCTAACTTAATTTCACCTTTCACTAATAATCTAATTATTTTGTTTTTTATTAGCTCGGGTCTTGTTATCATATAATTTTTCTATTATAAGAGCAGTATTAATTTTAAAACTGTATTGCGGGTATAATAATCATCGAAATTCCGATACTAACAATATGGATATAACCAACTTTTTATTTAAGTTAATTATTGGTTGGACCATTTCAGTATTGATTCTGGAATTTCTGAATTATTTTTAGGTGTACAATATTTTAATACATCAATGATATTCTTAAATTTGTATTAATTATTACTTATTAGTTATCAGTTTATCACTTACGTTTTAACTATATTTTATAATTTATTAACCTGTAATCGAAATATTTAGATACGTTACCTGGTATTATAACAGACAGGTATATGACATGGTATGTTTATTTAAGTGGTGAATTATAAAAACTTCTATATGGACATAAATTTTTCTTAATCGCGTTTTCCTTAGTTTCAGCGAAACTTGCTTCAGCTTGCAGGGTTAGCTGCATGGATATTATATGGATTATGATTTAAAACAGTACATGCATAATGGACTGTACTGACTATAATATGGACTTAATTCTATCCACATGAAACTAAAGTCCTATTATTTCGATTAATTGATTGTCAATTAGATACTACGAATGCCATTGACCGTAAAATCTCATCAAATATTTGTTTTATATAGGTGCACGTTATTGTGAGTCCCTATTGTTCCCAATTTGTATTGCCAACTTAAATAAACCATTATGATTTTTTTCTTTTATAGAACAAAATTAATATAGATCCATTATTGTACAAATAAAGGTTTAAATATAAGCTTGCTGGCTTTCTATCAACAATTATTACCTAGTTGGGGTGCACTTAAAATAAGTTAATCACCATAGTAATTTAGTTCGATGTTTTGAATTTATTAAAAAAAAAAAATTACAAGTGTTTTGATTGCATAATTTTTATATTTATACATATTACTATTTACTATATTAGTGTACTACATTCTTATATAATACGTATGTCGTATACCCACTTATATTATATGTAAATTAGCTTTCATTTTACAATAATATAATATGAAGAAAAGTAAACGTTGATTTATATTATACTATATAATGAATACTGAGCTAATCCTATTAAGAAAGTACCTATATTGATTAGTGTTTACGAAAAAATATACTTGTAAATAATGTGTATATTGATTAGTGTTTACGAAAAAATATACTTGTAAATAATGTGGTATTAATGTTATTATAATCCGCAACCACGTAAAAATAAATAAATAAATAAATAATAATATACTCATATTATATTAATACCTATATTTGTAGACTCCCTATAGTTTATACTCAAAATATCTACTGTGAGCTATTATTCATAAAATACCCAAATGATATATGCCACATGGGCTTAATAAATCAATGACAATGTAAAATAGTGTGTCTATATATCAATATTAATTTAAATATGTTGTAATTCTTCTTAGCTCCTTTCAAAAAATATCAAATGCATGTAGGTATAATATTATGATGATGGTAATTTCAGAACCAGTCGCATAATTTGGTATATTTGGCCAAATCGTCCCCACCTCAGCAACATTTTTTAGATTCATTTATACCGAATACTATAACTAATTGTTTTTGTATACAAACAAATTAATGGAATTCATATTTTAATATCTATAATATAATTCAAATCTTTATACCTATAACCTATTATTTCAACTGAATGCTAATCCTTAACATTAACTGACGTTGTGCTATACGATTTCTATTGTAGAAATACAATGTATATTGGCTACATGATTTGAGGATTTGATTTATTATAGCAGTTCAAGAGGTCAACATTATTATTACGAGTTCGTATTATAATATATTATGACTTACCTTCACTTATTATCTTATTCGTTTCTTATCCATACCCATTTTTCAAATGTAACTTATGCTAATCGTTTTTATTTCATTATTATAAACACATTATAGAATATATGAGCATCATTTTATACATAATACATCATAATACAAATTACAATAAGTAGGTATCCGCGTTATATCCTTATTTATTTTAAGTCAATCAAAATGGAAATTTGGAACTATTAATAACATTAAAAGTAAAAGAAACAGAATATAAAATTTGTATACAGTAGGTATACCAACCGTTTGAGTAAAATAATATAATTTTCAACAATATTTTTAATTCTCATATTTAAAAACGATATTATTATTGTAAGTTGAATGTATTTTACCTTAGTTATAAAAAGTATAAGTATTCTTGTACATTTATGTTTTTTTAAAAATAATTTTTGAGTGAATTTATTATAAAAATCAAACTTCCGTTTTGCCCATCCACTAATGTAACTTTTATAAGTAATGAATTAAATACTGTTTGTGTTTCTATTGTTACATGACTCACGCCATCCGTTTATTCTCTCCAGCTACAGTGGAAGAAGGTTCATCGTGAAAATACAATCACCTCATTTTTTCTTTTTTTTTTTAATTTGGAATCGCCGACATTTTAATCCGAGTAAGTTTTTAAAATCCGTTGGTTTATTTGTGAAAGGAGTGCAATAATTTTCATTAAAACATTTCCAACCCTCCTTTCGTTCTCCTACACTCCTCTCTCTCTCTATCCAAGAACCATTTTTTTCTTTCTATTCACTAGAAGTAAAATGTTTAATGCAAATTGAAATATCGTTTGTTTCGCCCGTGTCATTTCCATCCCATCCCACCCGATCTAAACTATTTCTGCGCTATTATCACGTGTATTGTACAAGTTGTTATTGTCATCGTTTATTTATTCTCTCACGGAAAGCAAAACAAAGTCTCTCGAATCCGCTGTTATTTTAATTAATATTTTTGTTTTAAGAAAGCGCGTGTAAAAAAAATTATCTAATTTCACCTAAGTAACATAAAAGACTACGGTACCTATTCAATATCTTAAGCGCTAATTATTGCGAAATAAGCAATGGTGAAATTAAGTGAAATGCTGGTGGTAGTAGTTCAAAGACTCGATGGACCACGTATAGAAAATATAAGATCTTTTGATGATGCTAGTAATGGTGGTTACTGGTTGTATAGTTAATTAATACCGTTTCGTGTTTAATGTTTAATTAGCTCTGCAAAAATGCACACGCATTATCCACGTTTAAACCAATACACACAAAGTCACAAAAATCTATGGAAAACTGAATGACTAAAGGCTAAACAAAACTTTCTTGGTATTTCATATTTTATTATTTGTAGTTTTTGGTATTGAGCTTGAGCTGATCTACCACTCATGGACCTGAGCATTCGTAATTAATTTTAAAAACCAAGAAACTGACCATGTGTTTGTTAACATGACTACATATTTGTATTAGGTATACACAACAGATATCATCTATACATATTTAAAAATAATAAGACATTTAGGCTTATACCCATATAGGTACTAGGCATGTACATTGTACACATACTTACATTTTACTGTGGTTACGAAATTGAATATATTTACAATTTACATATTATGGTGCCCTGAAGGGTTCGTAAAAAGAACAAAATTAATGTATAATCTGGTACAAATTGAGGTCACTTTCAAGACATTCAAACTTTTTCTCTATTGAAAGGCTTTGATTTTCAAGATCATATAGGTAGGTACAGTCGGTACTCGGTAAGTATATACGAAGTAGAAACTAAATCCAAGAATCTGGCTCTACAGCTTTGGTTCATTCCTTTTTACGAAGTATCACCAATGAGTTATCTATCCAAACATATCATGTTTCTATTACGATAATTATAAGTTGATCGCTTTAAAATACTATTATTGTTAAATAATTGTACAGATTTCGTTTTATTAAGTAACTATAAATATAAAACCGGGGAAGTCGTTCTGCTATATAGTAGGTATCAATGGAGCACCTCGTCATTTAGCGAGTTACTGTTTTATATATTATTAGCTATTAGTGTTTTATTTGAATTTAATAATAATCTTTGTTTACGAAAAAAAAAAAATTATTATGAGTCACAGAGATGCAGCAGTCAGTCTATATTTCTAAGGGTATATTTTTATTGTATATATTTTATATATTTGCTAGTAATTTATTTCTCTATTAATAATACAATAGGTCGAACTAAATTATTTACACAAAAAAAATTATAATGTAACTGTGACTGCGCAGCGCAGTGGATAAAATCAATCACGCAACGTGATTGAGAGTAAGCAATAGCCGTTGCCACTAGTTCTCGGATGGATGACCACCCGGGTTCGTTGAGCGCAAAAACTTTGTCCACATATAAAATGTGTTTTAACCGTTTACTAACCGTTCTAACCGTACCGTATTAACCCTACCAACCTTACAGAGTAATGACCTCAATCATCAAAGCCCTAATTCAATAAAAAAGATAAAAATACAACTTTTATAACAAACTGTTATTAACTTATAGTTATAACAACATTAGGTTCATAGTATAAATATTAAATACCTTATCAATATAAATATTTTGAAAATTTAATTGTGTTTAAAAAAAATAATAATATACCTACTTAATGGTGAAAAGTTTCAATTTTTTTAAGTAGGTAGGTACAACAAAAATCGTTATTTTTAATTTAAAAACTTAAAGTTTTCGTAAAACTTTGAACTTTGCTTATTATATGTTTCCGATTGGTCTAAGTTACAGTAACAACACCATTATAAACTTATGAGGATTTTGTATTCAATTATCAAGCCTTTATAGGTATTAAAATTAACATTTTTATAAACTTTTACATCAAAATAATTAACACATTTACTCGATTTTTAAAAGTATAGTTAATATCAAAAAAAAATGTTAATTTATAAGTATATTTTAATATTTTATATACAAAATGTAACCATATCTTTTAATTTTTTTTTAATTTTTATAAGAACAACTTATTTGGAACCTTGTATTTTAAGTTCAAGCTGTTTGATCAAGCATAAATATTTTTATCAACATTTAAAGAAAAAAAAAAAAATTGAAAATGTCTTTGAATAGAACGAAAAAATACAACATACTTTGAAAATTTATATCAAGTCAAGAAGATGCTAAAATTAATATTTGGTGAAATGTCAAGTATATACCTCTCAAATATCAACTAGATACAAATATTTTTTTAAATTCATCCGAACCATACTGTAATATTAATTTTTATCATAAACAGTCATAAATGCAACGCTCTCTCTATTTTCATACAAAAGCAATGGGTTTATGTATGCAGTAATAGTTTTAGGAAGGTATAAAATTAAAATTGTTGTCATTTAACAAAATATTATGTTTACGTCAAATCTTAAGACTTGTCAATTAAACTTATGAATTATTCATCAATGTTTATGATTTTATAATAATAAATAAGAATTCAATACTTGGGAGCAGGTGTTTAATTCCACCAAATAAATAAAATATAGCTTTAGTGATTAAAATATATATAAAAGTCTTTTCTCATGAATTTTTAAAAGTATTTTAATGAAAAATTATTAGTAACAGTACCTATTACACAGATACTTTAATTTATTGAATTATTTTAGAGATTACCAAGTGATTTTTAAGCGATTATTAGCCGAATATTATTATAATCAGTGACAAAATGCATGAATATTGTATTTATAAAATATCTATATGGCTTTCTTTACACGTAAGTGACGACAAATATTTTAAATTTACTATTGAGGTAATTGTATTAACTATTAAAATAGTTGTATTCGCCTTTCAAATGCATTACATAGTTTATATCTAACTAATTATAGGTCTTTGATGTTCTATTGATTCTAAAGCCGGTATTACACTTGTTCAACATCGATTGATCGACACATTTTGTTGATCGACAAACAATCCCGTACTAAAAAGTCGGTAAACATCAAACAGAAGTATTAGTCGATCGACCAGCTTAATATCACATATATTTTAAAATTATTTATCATTTTTAAATTATATTTCAATAATATTATACAGGGTGATCTATTTAATCATTTAATAATTAATTTTTTCCTTTTTACCATAAATTATTTAGTGGATATTTTTTTTGAAATTTTTTTTTGTACCTCGTTCAAACCTATAGTTTTTCAGTTATTGAATTGTTTGTAGATACTAAGGGTAATAGTCCTTAAAAATGGTTTTACAAAAATATAAAATAAATGTAATATGGGATTTAATATTTGACATTTTTAAAAATGATAAAAGTTGATGGATTAGTATTAATTACTATAATTTTAAAATGATCATAGCCCCCATATTTTACAAACTCATCAGCATGGGCATACTCAGACCTTAGTATGAGAATGTTAAATAACTCAAAATCTATTCGTGAGAATTTTGATTCTGATACGTCAAAATGTTCAGAAAAATTATCTACAAAATAATTTACAGCAGAAAAAGAAAAATAGAAGTTTATATCTCCATAGCACACCCCTTAAGTACTTAGTACAAAAAATCATCTCATGAATTAGAAAGCGTTGTTTGTAAGTAGGATATTTAAAAAATCCAAGAACCAGATTTTGAATAACTGTATAATTGAAGAAAAAAAGGAGGAGTGAGTATACTTGTTGAATCACCCTGTGTATGCCTACCTAGTTGTCGATATTTTATCATGTAACTTTTGAGCTATAATAACTTTTTCTAAAAAGCTAATGAACATTATTTTTTTTTAAGTAGGACACAGCAAATTTAAGTTTAACAGTTCTCGTTTGTTTTGTTAGTTTTAATATTAGAGTGAACCTATGAACCTATTAAACTTAAATATAGGTAACAACAGGCTTTGTGGTTTTCGGAGGGATTTATTATTTTGATATTTTGATCTTGAGCTGGTTACAAGCATTTCCAAGTTGTAAACATTTTACGCACACGTAAATCACTTCTAAATTAAAATATAAAATAACATCTCCAACAAACCACTGGAAAATTATTTACCTTTACATTTAATTTAAGGTAAATTCAATCTCATATTAAATTTACTAAGATAAATTAAAACTTCTGAACGTAGATTGATACGTATACTGCAGGGCGAGATGTTCTCTTTAGTAATTATAGATACCTACTAGGTATTTTAAACTTGAAAGACATTACAAATGCTAAGATGAGTTGATTTTAGATTCTGAGTGGAACGATGAATGTATTCATTTTACAATGATGTGTGTTTTTTTTAAATATTAAAATAATTTTTTATTTTTGTGTCTGTCATCTCCTTTTAAGACAGTAAAAATGCTTAGATTTTCTTTAACAGTTATGTTAAAGTTTTTTTCTGATAGGAAAGTGAATCTAGTTGGTACTTTGGGGGGGTCAAAAGTAAAAATTTCCCACTAGTTTTCAAAAACAAAAGAAAAATTAAGGAAAAACGGGAATTTTTACGCAAAATCTGTTTTCGAGAAAATCGATTTTGGTTTTTGGTGTAACTCTAACGCGCGTATATACATGCATTTTTCGCTGGTTGTTTATATTCGCATTTTCTATACACGATAAAATGTTCAAAATATTTTGATTTGTTTTTAACTGTTTAGGAATATTTTTTGTTTCCAATTATATTAGTCTTTTTTTCTATGAATGTCAATAAAACTTTATTTCTTGGGTAAAAAACTTGAAAATGTAATACAAGACTCCTACTATATTGTTACAATGATATTTGAAAAATATTAAAAATCCTTAGTCACTTTTTATTTATAAGCATTTAAAGTTCAAATCTTGTCAAAATAAGGAAAAATCACGAAAATTAGCAAATTATTTTGAATTGAGAATTCATAAAAAATTTTCTTTTTAAATCTAAGATTTGAAAATGTAATACAAGATTTCTCATAATTTTGTCTACTTTTATTAAAAAAAATGTCTACAAGCAAATCAAATTAAATTTTTATGAGTGTTTGAAATTCATATTTTTACAACATTTGATATTCACTCGATTTCTCATGTAACAATTTTCTTATTTTATTGTAATTAAAAAACGAATGACTGTAGATACTTTAGAATTTTACTGAGTGTTTATATTAGCATTTTTTATACACCATATAATTTTGAAAATAATTTGACTCTATTTGAGCTGTTTACGGACATTGTCAGTTTTCAATATTTTAGTTTTTTTTTTTATAAATATCAATAAAATGTTATTTGTTGGGTAAAAAAGCGTGAAAATTTAATGCAAGGCTCCTGATATATTGTTACAATAGCAGAAGAAAAATATTAAAAATACATTTCTATAAGCATTTAAAGTTCGAATTTTGACAACATGTATCAAAAAAAATTTATAAAATGTTCAACTTTTATAGCTAAGGATTTAAAATTTAAAACGTAGATAGGTAAATATATAAATTACTTTATTCACAATAATATCATCAAATATACTTAGTAATATACTAATATCATAGGCTGACTGACCGTTTTACGTTCAGAATCGTTTTTCTTATACAATGATATATCATTGAATTCCAATTTAACACCATCCATCATTATGTAATGGTTTTAATATATATATTATCATTAACCCACTTGTAATATGCTGTACAGAAGAGCGATATCCACTTACCCATCTTTTTCAAATTGTTTTGATACTTTTTAAAAACAATGGTCAATTATTGGTTGTATTAATATTTGGATTTAAAATTATTTAGTGTTTTTTAATAATACGTATAATTTTTAGACATTGAAAACAATAAAACGGTATTCCACATTATTATTGAAATTTTTAATAAAAATAATATAATTGAAATCTAAAAATTTATATTTAACTATTAAATTGATCTGCTTTGTTATGTTATTCAAACTTATAATGCTTTATTGTCCAATTTTTAAATTATAACTTTACTTATTGATAATGACATAATATCTGCACTATGGAGACTAATGTGCCTATTGTATCACAAAATCGTATTAATAAATAAAAAACATATTACTATGATAGATTATTTGCATTATATTTTCAGGACTTTGAAATGTAATCGTAGGTTGTATACCTACTTAATAATATATTAGAATTAAACTTTTAGTACCTACCTAATTATGTTGTGATTGTTTAAAACAAAATTGTTACTTTAGGGTAAGTATCTATATGATTGATTAATAAGGTTAGTATAAATAGCTAAGTTTTTAATGATTAAACTTTTTCTAGTTACAGTAGGTACTAGGTACATACAAACTATTATTTTGTTCAGTCATTAATATAAATACACATACTAATCAAGACATCAAGTTCATAAATTGTACAATCAACTAAATCTGTATAAGTACTAGATTATATTATATAAGAATATTAGTTACTTATTATTATTATTATTATTGTTATTATTATTATACTAAAACCATTGATTATAAATACGAATATTTATAAACAATGCTAAAACTTTTGTTTTAAACTAATAATAGTTTTTTAGACTAGAGTTTCTACATTACGTTATCGTTATATTCAACTATCCAATCAATTAATTAATTCGTTTGTAGTCAAAATATAATACCTACCTTGATACCTACTCAATACCCTATATATTATTATTGATAGTACTTACTACCTACTTAAAATAAAAAAATTATTCAATGGTTTTTGACTAAATTACGTTGTTTGCATGACGCATTTAAATATCATGTATAAGTAAATGTGTGGTGAGTGATAGAGCTTCAACATTATTATTTATTTATACCTACATCAAAACGAAGTAATATATGAGTTTTGATTATGTTCTAATAATTGTAACATGTTTGAAATAAATAATAATATACCTATATCGTGGACTAATATATGGCTGATTAGGTATATGTCTACATATCTACAGTAAATTTAAAAAATAACCCAGTAGAGAATATACATTTTTGGTTTCTATTTATAAATGTACATAATATTGCGATATATAAGCATAAAACTTGTATATTGAATTAGCCTTAAATAAAGAAAAATACATTTTTGATTGAGAATTGTTAAACTGGACATATAATATAATATATTATGGAAGTAGAAAATTGATTAGTTGTATGTATCTTGAATATTATTCTAATACAAACAGAATGTTTATCATAGTTGTTATTATATTAAACTTTTAGATATCTTCGGAGAACTTAACATTCCTCAATTATTGTATAATACAAATTACAAAAGTTAAATATTATTATATTTTGACAATTTTTGTAAATCATAAAATGCCATTACATTCCGGGGCATGGAGGAGATAGTACCTATCTAGTTATCAATTAATACATTGAACAAATAATTTACATAAACAACAATTAATATTTTGTAAGTTGATAAAAGTTACTAATAAACAGCGAATTATTTATAATAGTAACTGAAATATAATAATCCACGTTTAATTAATTCTTACATAATATTATAAATTTAATACATTTTTTTAAACTATGTAATTCAGTAATTTTAAATATATCTATATGAATAAATTAAAATATTACTTAAATAGATCTAATAACACTTTTCAACAGAGAGATTGAATTTGGAAGATAATTTGTTGTTGACTGTTGTATTCCAATATTTTTTCTAATTTGTAGTTAGTGCGACCATCAAAATTTTAAATTTATAAAATATTATTTTGTTAATATATCATAAATAGATTCCTAATAAAACTTAAATCAATAATTACTGAAAAAATAAATTTATAATATGATATGTTTTTTGACAATAGTATAATATAACTATATCTATATGGGTACGTATCGTTCTTGTTATTTTGAAATAAAATAAATTTAAACGCTATAATAGTAAACACGTGTCTAATAAAATTCAAAAATAAAACATTTAAATACATTTTGAATAGATAGTTTATTATTTTAACTATATTTTTTATAATATGTTACAACAACCATTAAATCATGAACATTATAAACATGAATAAACTTATAAGTTATAATAATATGTGTATTGTGTATACATTGTGTAGATAAATACATGGATTAAATAAAATTTTAATTTGTATGAATTTAACACAAAATATTTGGGAATGAACTTTTACTCGACAAAATATACACGGCGCACCATTACAAATAACAAACAATCACTTGTTTTACAAAAATAAAATATATAAAAATTAGCATACATCTTGGTTTGTATACCATGATGTATAAATAGGTACATTATGATTTTATGTTTATAAAAAATAGCATAATCTAGGAGTTAATTTTTGATTTTAAAATATTTTTTTTAAAAAACCTGTACTGTTAATATAATATGTTAATAAATTTGTGTTATTTATTTTGGATATAACTACAAATTGTAAGACTTTTTTTGTTATTTTCTTAGACTACATTGCTTACCAAAAAATATATACAGACATAAGTGTTGACGTTACGTGTACAAATCTGTGATAAAATATAAACCAATATCCAATTTTATGCAAATTACAAACCACAGCCTTTAATTAAATTATTTAAAATATTCATACCACATCACAAAAAATATTAACATTTATTTAGATCAATATTATTTAAATTAACCTTAATAATTAATGTATTTCTAATATAATAGGATAACATAATATTATGTAAATTATATTTATTTAGATTCGTATAATATATTATATTATGTATAATTAGACTGTATAATATTATCATAATGGTTATTCTTATAGTTAAAAAGTGGTTACATAAGATGTGTTTGTGTCATACATTGCATGTTTAATAAATAAATAATATTTTTCTTTCAAATATCGTATGATAATGATAAAAAAATAAAAATAGTCGATATCAAGAGCAAACAGTAATTCTTCAAATACAATGCTATTACCGCAAATCCTTATGGTGAGACCGGAGATTCCAAAAGCTCTTTCGTCTGTTTATTATTATTATTATTATTATTATTGAAAAACATAAATTCTGATGATACAGATCATGTAAAGAATATTATTTTTGTTTGAAGAACAGTGTTCAATGGAACAATTCGATAGCTTCGTACAACTTAACACGCATAAATATAACTCACTGATATTGTTGATGATAGTAATAACACGTTGTGTGAAATAATACATTTTATAATATATAAAATATTCCTAATAGCATTAAACTCTGTGTGGCATAACGAACAATAAAATGTTGCAACAAAATCTAGAGAGTAGGACGCTACCATTCTGATTACTTATAATATTGTACAATATATAGCGCAAATTGTGAGTGCTGTGGGGATAAGCCACCCCTAAATCACTGCGTGATTGTGATCCTAATCTTGCCCACCCAAAAATGCAGGACATGCAATTCCAAAAAAATGCATAGGAATATGTTTATATGTGTTTAATTTGTTAATGAAATAATAATAATAATTTTTTTTCAAACATTTACATAGCTATATATTGTTATTAGGTACTAGAGTTGTAATTTTGTAGGAAAACGTATTATTTTTAGCATACTATTTTTAAACATACCTTCTTCAACGCATTGTATGAATTAGGTCCATGAAATTAATTTCAATAAATAACTATTAACTACTAATCAATTCAATTCTGAAACTTTTATTTTCAATTCTATGCATTTTTAATTTATAATGTCTTTTTGTAAGTAATTTTATCACTTTTTATTACATTTTTTCGATATTTTTTATTTCAGTCAATCAAAACTTTTTACGGAACTCATGTCGTATATTATCTACATGAAAAATGTATCTATCACATATTTTATGAATCATTTATTTATTTAATTTTTGTGTAATAATTAATATTTTAAATGTTGTGTATACGCACAGAATCTTTAATAAAAAATATATTTTTATATTTTTAAATTATGATTCATAATATTATACATATCATGCATATTTTATAAGGAATTTTGAATTTTCCAAGGTTATTAATGAATTCAAAGGAATTTTTAGTGAATTTTTCAGGATTTATGTTGCGTTTTATACTGCATTTTGTCGAGATTTAAAGGTTATATTGGTACTAACCTAAATTAAGCCCTAATTATTCCAAACCATTAGTATAAATAATGTTCACAAAATATTTGTACGCCTATCGTCTCTGATACGATGTTGGTTGTTTATAAAATATAAATTATCGCTGAGATTCTGGAAATATAAATAGTAGTAATAATAAGGTATATTCCGTATCAAACCAGAAAATGGACGGAAACGGTAGATAATATTATGAATGTATAATTGTTATAACTTTAGGCGTCTAAATCTATTTTGTTTCTATTATCTTTTAATAAATTCCATATTGAAATTGTGTTCGGTATTTTAAGAATAAAATTAAAACAAGGGGATAGGTTTCGGATTCGCTTGAAAAAATGTGCAGCCCCTCAAATTTGCACTTAATTGTTAAAACCGTACCTACTCTGTGAGAGGAGACACACGACGAAAACTCCGCGAAACGTGCTGATAATGGATTGAAACAGCAACTAACCATCGATCTCAATTATTATCATGGTAGGCATAATTCCTATCTTTTTTCCCAAATTGTATGGGTTTTAAGAGTGTATCAGGTTGAATATTTCAAAGTTTTTTTTGGTGCAAAATCATATCATCATAGCTTAAGGTTTTAAAGTACATAGAATATTATACTATACTCTACTATAATTATAATCGTCAATATTCGTCAAAATAATAAAAAAAATTATAAATCATAACAACGACAGGAAGTACTTTATGTGTGATATAGCATAATATTAATATATTTAATAATATTGCGTCTTAAAATTATATAATAATATTATAGTCTTTCAACTGCTGTCGGCGAACTGCAGTTTTATAGCCGTCGGGTCTGGCTGTACGTTCTCCAACGTGCCCGTGATGGGTATTCGGACGGTTTGCGCCCGCTGCCCCTTCGTCGGTGACGGCCGCTCTTCGCCGGCCCGCAGCTTCTCGGCCACCCGATGATCTTCGCCATTGCCACTGATGCCACGGCCGCCCCTTATCACGGACGCCCAAAACCGGACGACGGTGAACACGAACCCGACGGCGAACACCACCGAACCGACGTAACGGCACGAGGCCAAGTGATCGTTGAACGAGACGGCCCTTCGGTCGATCACCTCCATGTGGACGGACCGGCCGACCACCGGGTCCTTGGCCGGTATCAGGTGACCGGCGGCCAACGCTATTGCCCCCACGGCCATGATGGCCAGCCCGAGTACCGCGTACACGCCATAGCAGTGGCGATACCAACGGACTTCCGGTTCCACAAAGTATTTGAAGTCGTCATTGCCGCCGCCGCCGCCGCAGACCTGCAAAATATTACGTCAAAACGGTCAGATTGTGATAGCCAAAACCGGCCTAAGACACTTTTGATTGATTTTACCCAACACTCTTTTAGAAACTATATACTATAATATTATTGTCATTTTTTATCGTTTCTACCCCTGGAGTAGGGTGGGACTTCTCGAGACACGCTAAAGATTTTTGTGGTCATACTTTCTTTAATCTGACCATTTGCGAGAAATCTTTTAATTAGAAAAAATATAGGTTTATATATTATGTCACGCTTTTTAATGATTTTATATATTCAGTTTTATTATATTCAGTATGAGTATGTTATTCCAGTGAAAATGTTGAAAGTACTTTAAAAGTCACATACAAAGCGGAAATTGAAGTAAATAACAAAACGGTGGGTGACCAAAATTTATTAAAATACAAAAAGCATACACTTCTCATAAAGACAGTAACAACTGACAACGTTTGGTAGAATAAAAAGATATGCCTAATCTTAAAACGTTTGTGATTAAAGAAGTTAATTATAGTATATGATAAAACTTGGTTCATTATGTAACGGGAAATGATTTATAAAAAAAAGGTATGCGTTAAATGGAACACAACATACACATAATACATTATTTATATAGCTGTGTTGAACCGCTTTATAAATTAAAACATTTTATAACTTTCTGTTTAAGGCTTTACCGAGTTACACTCCACGTAATAATAATATTCTTAACGATTTATCATGTATAATCCATAAGGACGTCAAACTATCAATTACTATCGATCAACAGTATAATCGACAGACCTCCTACGGCCGAGGAATGGACGATACAAATATCGCATTTGGGTAACAAGTAGGTAATAACTATTATTACGAATACGGTATTTTTTTTTGACAAATAGGAAGGGTAGTTTTTTAGTGCAAGCAATCACCAGTCGCTATCGCCACCAATATATACGCTATTAGTATTATATTATTATAGTGTCGTAAGTATACGTTAGAAATGACACTCCATACAAAAACGTTCTATCTACACAAAAGTGTATTCCGAGTTAAAAAATTATACTTTTGACGATTCTTAATTTCGTATATACGGCGTTTTTTGACGTTTTGAAAGTTTCATTCCGGTATATCCGTAATGGGTACATAAGTTTTAAATTAAAAGTAAAGTAAAAACCAAGTACCTACTTTAAAATATAATATGAAATTTGAAGTTGGCTATAAAAAGAAATACACTTTCATTTATGCCCTTAAACAACATAACTTAACTACCTACCTTTTCTTTTTTGGTGAAGTGTTTTTTTCAAATTTATTTTTACATTTATATTATATTTTGTCGGTTTCATGTATGATTATAAATATATGATAAATTCACTATATTATAGTGACATTTTTATGAGGATATCACAGTGAGCTAGTTTATTAATGCTGAGTAGGTACCTATCCAAATAATACTTAGTTTACCAAAAATGTATAAAAGAACTCACATCAATAGGTTAGTATAGTCAGTATAGGTACGGTTTTATTCACATACAAATATAAAAAAATATCTTTATAGTATTTTTTCGAAGTTCATAAAATTAAAACTATATTAGGTATAAAATATTATACATATAATATTTGTATATATTATACATATAATATTTCCAAGAAAAAAAATACCTATAAACCAAATTGCAAACAACAACTTTTGCATAAAAAATTTAAAAATATATTTTTTGAATATTTAGATATTAGTATATTACACAATGTATTCAGAGTCCAAAAAGCTAATTCTGATGAAATGAAAAAGGGGGATAAAGCAGGTAACCGCTCTGTTGTGCTAGTTATAGACACTCTACGAGGTACACTACCGCGTCATTGAATAAGTCACTGTAATGTATGTGATCAATTTAAATTCAATGATAAATAATTGCATACGAACAATTTTAGGAGTTTGCAATTTGCACCAAAATAAAGATATATAATTTATAATTTGCACAACTGCCATTGCAGGTAGCCGAAAATAGTGTTCGTAATTTGAACCAAAATAAGAGTATGTAATTTGTACCACCGATGACGTCCCACCGTAGGTAGTTGAAAATAGTATTTGTAGTTTGCTCCAAGATGAGTATCTATATCTATGTATTCGATTGTCAAGTGCCTATTTGATTATTCGTCGGTATTCTCGTTAACCTACATTCATAGATAATATAAGATCTAGATCTTAAATTATCTATGTCCAGAGTGGTAATATAAAAGACAATTTTAGCTGGCCAATACTATCTTATATTGATATAATCTGTTATACTACTATTTTTAAAAATCCAAAAATGTATGACGTCTTTTTTATCAATAATTTATTTTACAATAATCTGTTTCTTAAGATATAGAACTAACTATTTGTATAAAATGTCTACATTATTAAATTATTTGAATGATTTACTTCATTACTTTCATATATTACTATATTATAATTTTTTTTTAGTATAGATACTAAGTTATGTTGTTAAAATATTATGTGGTATATTAATGGTTTTTGAATTTTTGAAGAATGATACCCATTTGTACGCAGAATCACTAATTGTTTGAATTATATATCTTGTAAAGGAAATTATGATGGCTATTAAATAGTCGCTATTTATGTGTTAGAAAATATAGGCAGTACCTAGCATAAAATGAATCTAAATGTTATGAAAAAGTCATTATGTATGATATAGCATATAATAATATACGTTAAAGTTTCAAATCCCCCAAGAAAAATATTTTTAAACCACAATACAATCATTACGTAAAATCGTTATTCTTCGTTTAACTTTTACTTAATTAGGTCCAATTTTTAACCTAAAATGTCAATAAGAAAACACTAACAATAGATATGAAATCATTATAAAATCAAAAAAGAAACTTCTGAGATATTTTTTTCATTGTATTTTACTAGGTAAAACCTGCGAAGATTCAAGATTCAAAATCACTAACGACATTTTAATGGACAAAGGCTTTTGGTATAGTATTAATGTTGGTAGGTATATATACTATTTATTATAATAGGCGTATTATTTTTCTACTGTTAAAAATTGTATCATCACATATTATTTTGATCGCAGAGTTTTACTTTTTGTTAAGCTTTTGCAGCCTTGCATTTTGTTTGGAATATAATTGGCTATTAACAGTACAACATTGTTGTTCTGGTTCCGATGACCGAGGGAATCAAACTGTATTTCCGGACCATGGGATTGAGATTCATAATCACTCCGGACTTTGTTCCCATTTAACGACCCACTCCGACCTCTGACTTTGACAGTATCTCTCAGTCATGTCTGCATCTCGAGAACGGTTGTATGAGCTGATAATAAGGCACGGAAAACCACCGGTTCTATAGCGAAAATCCTCAAAAACCATTGTTAACGCCGTTCGAAAACATTTTTTTTTATACTATAACTATGATAAACGAACGAGGATTAATAGCGTTTCGATCAAGTGAGCATATATAGTGACCAACCATAAAAGCTATTACTAGGAGTCCTCGTCGTCGTTTATATTCAAAAAGTAACCATAAAAGAAACTTTACATTTGCGAAAATAACGAGTATGACTGTTATATGAAAAATACAAATCTCATTTCTAAAGAGGACGCGTAGCGGTTGCTCTATGGTCTACACTGAAGTATACACAAACATAATATAATAGAGAATAATAAGGATTATACATAAAGTTTGATGTTCAATGTTCCATGTAAATTGAACAGAAACTTCTCAAACTGTGTAATAATATTGCTATAGCATTAAATTTTGGCAAAGATTTTCCAAATTCGTCTTATAATAATATAATATAAACAAGAGGTTTTGTTCGTTGACCTAAAAATGAATTTGTACCTATTTAGAAGTAAAATGATCATTATTTATCATCATTAGTTATTACCATTAATTTATAATGGATATAGTTACAAATCATATACATTTATATTGAACCTTTAATATCGTTATTAAATGTTGAAACATTTTTTTTTATGTGCAAACATCTATACGCTCCCCCTTGGAAAATATAGTCATTTTGCGCAAACGAACGAAAAAGGGTGACCGTTTTGTTGTTAACGGCTAATCTCAGAAACTATTTGACCGACTTGAATAAAAGTTATATCAATATAGACTTCTCGAGACTTGTAGGGTGTTTCTTTATTTTTTCAACCATTATAGGCTACTATAAGATTGATCGTAACATGGATTTCATTTTAGTTCAAGAAAATTGAAAATTTTTTTACTAATTTAAATGGCTTGCCGTTGTAGGTTACAGATTATATTATTATTATAATTATAGTATAAATATGGCATTTAAGTATTTACCGTTCTACGTTGTCATATAGAAAAAACTATTCGAGTACATTATTATTATGATGTTATATATTTTGAATTTGTATTTTGTTATGTGATTCAAATTCATTTCATGCGAATAGTTTCGTTCGAAATAAAAAAGTTTCTACGTTACAAGTAACATATAAATATAACCTCATTATTGTATCAAAAACACATATAAGTTTTTATATTTTTACTTACACATTTCGTTTCAATTGTTAGTTCTATTACAGTTTTATCATGCATACAATTTAAATGTTATAAAATTCCAAAAAGAAAATTTAGTATTGGCAAAAATATATGAGGGACAAAGAGATTACGTTGTCATATTATATTGAACATGAAATGAGTGCCAATAGGGGGATCTGTAATGCTGGCGACCTTATTCTTCAACAAGAACGTGGAAACATTATGCATTTATATATTTATACATTACATGAACAGAAAGAATAATATTGCTCTCGGTCAAAATAATATTGAACAATGAAAAATCCTTAATTTACCACACTCTCATTTGAGGCGTGATAAGAAACGTCCTCATTTAAGAAAAAACATTTTTGAAGTAATTTTGTACAATATAGGTACAATCCGTTTCGTCCTAAACGCGTTTAGCTAATTTTTATACGTAGGATAAAATATCATGAGTACTGACTGGCTCAACACTAAAACACTTTTATTATTATTTTTATTATTTTATAGAATAAATACATTTAAAATCCAATATTATTCTAAATGTATTTGTTTTATCATAAATTGTACGCACACTGTTTGGTATGTAGGTTTGTTACTCCTATACCATAATTATAGTGTGGTATTCTTAGGTAATCTTATTGTTACTGCAGTGTAACCAATATAGTCTCCTTCGGTCAAGTTGTTTCCATTGTTAAACAATACGCATACTTTTCAAATAGCTTGAAAAACCTTCGAAGTAGGTACCTATCTTATATAACGATTTATCAAATTATTTTAGAAGTGTGGTGTTACCAAAAGTGACAGTTTTAAAATTGCTTCTCTTATACCTATCTACTATTATTTTATTCTAACACAAATACATTTACGCATGTTAACCAGAATAATATTACTTTTGTAGCTCGTAAATGGGTAATCCATTTTATTGTGGCTTGGTTCTTATTTACCTGCAACGCTTCAGCAGTCTAAATGTATTCTTTCTTTGCATGACTGCTATTGGATGGTGGGTGATTTTTTTATCGAAAACTTCCATGTGCAAACAAAATTACGATTTAAAATCCAATCGTGACTATATTTTAAAATGTTTATTGTTTCTAAGAAAATATACTTTCAAGATCGTTCGTTTTTAAATTATATTTATATATGAACAAACAATAATAAATTATTGTTCGACTCCAATTCATATAGGCGTATTTTTAATATTTAATAATATTGGTCAAAACATAATATATTTAAGGGATGCTTTGAGCTATTATTTTTTTAGATACAATGTATTACTTTAATTAATTCAGTGATGGTAGCTGTTAAATACTATTGGAATACCATATAGCCATATAGGTAGTAAATTGGTATGAATACCTGTACAAAATTATAAAGTGAAATATCTGTCTTAAAAGTGTTCTTACAAGAAATGATTGGTCATAAGTATATCATACGTTTTAACACATGTGAGATTTGATACTTAAGAGAAATATGAAGATACATAGATTTAAATTATAAGTTCGAAACAAAATGTAAATATTATATAATATTGATTTTTATATGATTATTTTGTATTCTAATAAAACTATCCAGAGTAACCATATTATAGTTATATTGGTATGTCTATAAATGATCAGAAAGTATAAAGTTCTAAAATAAATTAAAAAGTGACTTTTTTAATATTCTTTTGAACATTTTGAACACAATATATTTTATGTGTTACAAGATTTATTACAAAAACACTAGAAAACATTAATCAATTAACCCTAAGAAAAACGTTCAAGGTTTAGGAATGAGTTAAACTAATTATCAAAATAAAATATTGAAAATAATCGAAAACCTAATTTTCTGTTTGTATAAAAAAATCAAAAAAAATCAATTAGTTTACTTTCGAAAAATATTCGTGCATATTTAGTTTGAACAATGTATTTGAATGAAAATTACTCTATTCCATTTGTACCTTGAAATGTTTCATGTTTCATGGTTCCTTTTTACTACCTACCTATATATTTTACAACCAAACGTGGTACGTACCTTTTATCAAAAAAAATAATACAAAACACCGATACGATAGGTGCTATATATCACGTACACGTGCAGCTGTGAAAAAAATGAACGCAATAAACACTAAAAACCAAGAGACGTGGAAATCGACACCACCGCAGTCCATTGATCACAACTGTCCGATTATCACGGATAAAACACACTTGGCGAGTGTTCTAGGTAATAGGTATATTGTATATATATATATAATTATTGTGTGGTTGTTTAAACTAAAACAGTTCAAGTCCTTAGCCCTTAGTATGAACAACGCAAATTCAAAATAGCATTTAATTTTACACTCTCGTATCTACACTTAAACATCTTGTCGTATGCAATTGAATTGTACTAGAGTTACATTGCATTAGTAATACAAATACTAAACAGAGTCTATAATAGCCCATCAATATCTTAACAAGCCTCTTAAAACAATACACGAGAAAAAAACTATATTGATACATTCATAAATAATTAATACGTTTCTTCTGATTTTCTCCTATAATTTTGTACAGTTATACTACATCCTACAACTTTAGAATTTCACTTATTTGCACCATTACCTACTTTATATAAAATATTTTAGTACACATAGTTTATTATAATATTATGGTATAGGTACAATAGTTACAACGGGTTATTATATAATATATATTTAATGAAGAAATGAACTATGATTTACAATAACATATATTTTTAAATCGAAATTCGATCAAATGTTTTGAAGGTGTTTAAACCATAAGATAAATATACCCAAAAGTTCTTGGATCGTTTTAAAATTTAAAAAAAAAACCGGAATAAATATTTATTTAATAATATAATTATTTTTTAATTTCTTAATGACCCGGACTTTATATGACAAGAAAAGAACAAAATATGCACTAGGTATAACCTAATAAATATTTAAATAATGGTCATGATATGCCCTAACGAATTTAAAAAAAAAAGGTGTTTTTTATACTTATTATTACTTATTATACAACATTTTAGATTTAAATTGGAAAAAAATAATAATATACAAATTAATTAATGATCTTAAATTGAATTGATCTCAAAGTAGTATTATTTAAAATTAGGCATGTTTTCTGAAAAATAAATACGCATACATTTGTATTAATAATGCTATATTTGATATATAATTATTTAACACTATATTAATTTTTTTCTACGTAACTCCCATTATTAAACAACGATTTTGAATAAAATAAAATAAATCCGATTAAACGCTGATATTAACAAAAATTACAATCTACAACTCTAAAAATATACAAATAATATTTCATAATTGGAATCGTTAAGTATGTTAACAAATTGTATGTTTACTCTGTTATTTTTATCTGTAGGTACTCTACATAATATAATAGTATTAACAAATGCAATAGAATCGACCTGGCTATAATACCAATTAATAATTTTAGGTACGTATCATATTTTAATTAAAGTAAAATAACCTCAAAAGTGAATTGGATACATTTTTCAAAAATGTGCAAATTAGTTCATAGTTAATAGATAGGGACCTACATTATTAATATTTTGTGCGATTAAGTACATTTAACAATTATTTTTTAATGGTATATAAAATAACACCTGTGTAATCATAACATTATTTTTTATAATATTATTCGTCGCGTAAAGCGTCCCACGCATTTGCATTGCCGACACAACACTAGTTATGTAGTTATTATGATTTATGATAAAAAAATTATCTAGTTACATACGGCGAAATCCTCCTAATTAATGTCATATTTTAAATAAGGTTTATATTTATCCTCAAATGATTCAAGGTTCTGATTACAAAATATATAAGTTCTTAAAAATGTAGAATGTAACTTTATCTTATAAAATTATACAAAATAAAAGTAAGTAAATATATAAATATGACTATATTCGTGATCAGCGTAATGACTGATGAGTTTCTGATGTCAATATAATATAGTTTTAGTAACAAATAAAATAATGATTATTAATAAATTCTCAATCGATTTCATATAGTCAAGTTGACGAAATTACTTACTACATAACGAATGACGATATACACACCCAAACCAATGACATAAATTTATTAAACTTAAATACCATCCTCTATTTTATCAATAAAATAATTATTTATTGCAAGTACTAAGTACCTATATATATAGACTATACTTTAAAATTTTTTTTCAGTTTGTAGACTTATGTTATCAATTTATTTTTGAACTTTGGAGGTAATAAATAATTATTTACTAATTAAAACAAGAACAAAAAAACAGTAATTAAACAATTTTGTTTATTCAAATTTAAAGAATTTTAATATAAATTATAATATATGTATAGGTACATAATTTTATATAGCTTAGAGTTTTTTTCCAAATTTACCTATGATGAATAAAGATGGCTGTATTACAAATGTATAATGTATATAACTAGAAACATATTAAATTAGTAAACATTATTAAATAAATTTAAGGACAGTCTGATGGGACAAGTATACTAGTCGCAAAATTAAATAAAACCCACCCCAGAGGAATACCACGTCAGCGCTGGTTAGATCGGGTAAAGGGAGATTTAAACCAAGTGGAGGAAACCGCAAGTATGGAGGATGCAGATAACAGAGATAGATGGAAGAATTTGGTAGAAGCAGCTAAAGGCCTTAATGGCTTGTAAAAGCTATAAAAAAATTATATTTATTGCAAATAGTCCATCGTCAAAACAAAATTATTATTTTTGTTTTCATTATTTTGCTATTATCCTCACATCACTAGATCGTTCAGACTTGTAGTAGTAATTTAGTAAGTTTTTTGTTGTAAAATATGTTTACACTTATTATATCTACGTATTACATATTTATACCGTACCTACTAGCTGAATTACCCGGCTCCACCCGAGTGTAAAATATTTGTGTGTCACCATACATACACCTCCTCATTCCCGAGTATAATATCTTGTTAAAAAATATCTTAGACTTATGAGATTAATATAATATAATAGGTACCGTGAAAATTGAAAGCATTAAGCTATCATTATTTAGGCTCTACGTTTATCAGTCAGTCAGGACACGTTCGATAATATATTAATATTATATTATAGGCATCCCGCCCGGCGTTGCTCGTGAGACACTCTTGTGATTATTTTATAATTGCGATCAGTATATTGCCAGACCCAGCAAGGTACGTAATACGTACTTAATCACGAATGTTTTATTAGCTCTTTGTTTATGATGTACATGTGTAAGTTCCCGCCTTCCCGGGACAACGTCCGAAAAGTCAGCGTTAGGAATTCCTGGTTACTAAGTTATACGGTTTTGACCAAATATAACATACAGGTCTTAAACTATATTCAATCACAACCAATAGCAGCCTTACAATAAAAAAAAATAAATTACGACGGATGATTTACAGAGTGTTCAAAAAGCCCTAACTTTTAATGGTAAATATAAGCGCAATTGCAATAAAAAAAAAACCGAGAGTGCTCAAGATCTGAATTTTCTCGACATTTATAATTATGAGGCAGTAATGTCTTTTTTGAGTAAAAATGTTTTATAAGTTATAACAATTTAACATTGAACACTCGGCCACAATAAGTTATTTGTAACAACTTGTATTGATATGGATATATTATTTTAAATCTTATTTTTTAAATGTATCAAAGCAAAACCTTAGAACTTAGAACTGATTAGTGAATACTGAATAGTACAGGGCTTGAAATGAAATAATTTGATTTTAATTTAATTTCCACATAATATCGATAGTTGTATTTTCTAAACGGTATTATAGACGCACTAGAAGGTTAAATAGACGTTAAGTAAAAAAATTAAAAATTAAATAAGTCGTTTAAAAATAGTCGTTTTCTGAAATTAGCAATAGCAACCTTACAATAAACAAAAATATATTATGATAGATGGCGCGACTGTTGTATTTTTGCCTTCGAGACTTCCTCTTTTTCGATGGATTTTCCTAAAATTTTCTTTCAACAAACCTTGTCTTGACAATTACGAACACAACAAAAAAAGACTTAGCCAAATCGGTCGAGTACTTTCTGATATTAGCTGTTTCAAAGTATCTGTATATGTATAAAAGTAATTTCACGTTTATATAATAGATTATAGAGCGTATAATATTGGCAGTTAAAAACCTTTTAAACTATTATATTATTATTAAAATTATTTCTTATTGGGTAATTATATTGAGCTGTAAAATCCTATATTAATGCATAATGCATAAACCAACATAAATGGGAAGTGGGAACACATAAAATATTATTCTGATGTCGGTAAAAATAATTTTAATTTTATTTAAACATATAGTGTTTATAAAAATAATTTCTCAATTCAAATAGTTGAAATTATGTTTATACGAAGTGGTTCTAAACAGGTGTTTTAATTTTTAATTTTATCTACCTTATTTAATATACACTTGTGGGACATTAGTTGGGGTAATCATTGTTTTATGTAAATTTACTGTGGTCATTGTTTAACCTAATGCCTGTTAGGTATCACAGAGCAATTAAATATACTATTTATAATACGTAAACAGTCATTTACAGTAGTGGATAATTTACATAATAGAACTTCAGTGCCCATATAGTTAATAGACGATAGTTCTAACTATGACATATTTAAAGGACCATTCATTTACAGTTTTAACTGACATAATAGATTACCTTACTTATTGCTTTATAGTAATAAGTTGAGAAAATATATTTTTATATTTAATTGTCATTTTTTCTAAATAACTAACAAAAAAAAAAAAAATCAAACAATGCAGAATTTTTTCATAAATTGAGTTATTAAAAATTTAAATAATTTATGTCTATAAGTTCTAGATTAACAGTTTGAAATTATAATTATTTATAATTATTTTGCACCCATAAACATAACATTAATTAAAGTTTTAAAATGTTATACCTAACAACTTAAGAAATTAAAATTATAAGTAAAATTGTAAAAAAAAAATAGAAAAAGTGATCACAGAGGTCAGTTTTTGAGAAGTTCTATTTAAATATATTTAATTATTTTAGTCATATGCGGAAATATTAAATTGGAAATGAAACTTTTATAAATATTCTATTTTAAAGTGAATATTATTTTATATACTACACACATATTTTAAACAACTAAATTATTTCTTATCCTCAACTCATCTATTTTTTTATTTTCTTACTAGTTAGATAATCTTATTGTCTGGGTTTGCATAAAAAACAGGCATTATAAAATATGTCCTATGAAAAATAAAATGTAAATGTCAAGAAACTGTTAAAAAATAAAAACTCATTCATTGCGTGATTACTATAATAACAACGTACATTCCAAAATACAAAGGAAATTTTATATTATTATTGGCATTATTGCTATCGTTTATAATAATAATATTGTTTGAATCAACAGTTATAATTAATTTGAAAAAAGTGTCTTCGAAAATCAATATAAACTCAAAAATAGTTACATAATATATTATATAGGTATACAAGTAATATTATATTTGTTATGAAAAATCATGCTTACCTACATAAAATTTTGTGTTATGGTTGTAATAATTATTGATAAATAAGATATATATGGACGACTATGCGGTAATATATAGTTTAAAATTAATTAGAATAGGTATTAATTTGAAATAATAAATGGATTGATATTAACAACCCTGTTTGTTATAAAATATTTAATTTGTCGATAAATTGTGTAATATATTTCATATTATACTAAGGAAAGATCTAATATTTTTTTGGAATTACGTGACACGACAATGATAATAATTTTTTAACTACACAAGATTTTGATAAACTTATATAAAAAAAATGATGAATATGGATCTTTAATATTTTTCAATTGCTATTATAAAACTTATGAGGAACCTTGTATTACATTTTCAAGCATTTCGACCCAAAGGAAAAAAATTTTATTGACATTTATAGAAAAAAATCCTAAAACAATTTTTAAATTTTAAATGCCTGAAAATAACTCTAGACGATTAGAAATATTTTGAAAATATTATCATGTATAGAAAATTATAAAATAAACATTTGGTGAATATTTTTTTTCATTGGGATTAGGTTGGTAGGCGATAGAAAAAAAAATTTGACTTTTCTTATGAGAATTTTTTACAACAGATGAATTATTATTAATATTAAAATTTATGATTTGTAAAAAAAATGCCCATATGGGGTTATATACCTCTGAGGCAACTTATAGTAAGTTTTACGTTTATAACTAATAGAAAAATGTTAGGTTAAAATGTAAAAAAAATCCTTAAAGATACAGTTAAATATTTATGCGTAGTTAACTAGTATATACCAGACACCTATATCCACTTATAATGTAATAGTAAATCTCTACTCCTAACCTTTTTCATTCATCGAGGAAAACTATATAGGCTATATAACACCACGCTACGACAAATTAATAGAAGCCTGGGGAAATGCTCAAACAGGGATTTTGAGATTTACGGTGGAAATGTTTGTTTATATAAATGGTCGCTATTGGTTATAGAAGAAATAATCAAAAGTTAAAGTATTTATTTATTATTGGTTGCCATTGGTAAATCGGGCATATCAGGTACAAGCATGCGTCAAATCGAATTTTCACACATTGCCTAAATTGTGGGTGGCTGATATGCACATATTGCAGTGAGTTACACCAAAAAGGAGTTGAAAAATCACATTTTTTTTAAGAGCTGTCATTTTTTACGGGCTACGAAGTTGCAGGAGCAGCTAGTCGTTTATATATATATATAGATAATAATAATAATAATTATATATATTTTTGTAATCAATAGCAAGCATTTAAATAAACAAAAAACAAAATAAAATAAATGTATTATAATCACATGATCACGCATTTTCTAGGTACGACTTTGTTTTATTGTGCCGATATACTCATTAACAATAACATGCCACGACAAAGACGATCAAATACTTAACGACAAAGCCGTAATGCAACTAGGATTCAATTATATATATATATAAATTAATGTTTGTGTGAAGATTAGACCTCTGTGAATAGAAGATAGGCTAATTTAAAAAGGGTTAAATTTGTTTTTTTACATATTTTAATAGAGTTGATTTTGTAAAAATTTTATTTCCAAAAAAGGGTTAATCTTATATAAATATTTTACAAAAGGGTTAAATTTTAAAAGGATTGTTTTATAGACATTTTCAAAAAGGGTAAATCTTTTTAAAAAAAAAACTAAGGGGGATTAAAATTGTTATAAAGGGTGAAAATTGTATAAAGGGTTACATTTAAAAAAATATTTAATATTTTTTAAATACTTTTTTATAAATGGTTGAAAAAATATTTTTTTTAAAGAGTTAAATTTTTTGAAAAGGTAACATTTTTTTTTACTTTTCTTACTTTTTGCTTTTTTTTATCAGTTATACCAAGTAAAAACGGCAAACATGGTGTAACTTTGATACTTAAGAGTTAATTCATACACTACGTACAAACAGCACGCGGGGTCCGCGATCTACCGCAGGTAGATTGCCTACCTGATAATATACTGCTGCGAATCAGAATTTTTATTCCGGGCAACAGAAAAGTTAAGATAAATTTAGAACATCATACACCGAATATTAAATAACGCATTGAACAAAGTTTGAGTCATATAAAAGTTTGTACATTTAACGGGTAACGAAGTGCACGGGATCAGCTAGTTAGTAATATAATAACAACAACGTCGAACCCATTGATATTATAATATTTTTATTTTCTATGGTCAAACCTGGTCTAAATCGCTGGTGTTATCATTTCGTTTTGGTGGTTTTTGTTGTTATCTTTTTACGTTGTTTTATAGTTACAAAATAAATATACCTTAAGTGTAGCAAAATCGTGAAATTGTAGTCAAAACACATAATTTTTTTTCTCGCTAGCAAAAATATTCCCCCTTGCCCGTAAGAAAGGCCTTGCTACTCCACTGTATTATGCTTATATACACTGTTACTACATTAACTGAAACCGTGTACCTAACCGTTGATTTTATTTTCTCAGGAGCCTACTCTAACGTTAACGAAAATTAAGTATATACATTATTCGTATATAATATTATACGAACCTGAAACGATTCGCTGCCATCGGGATCGTCATAGAACTCGTGCAAGTAACTCTTGACGCCGAAACCCGTCAGCCGCCTGCCAGTCCTGGCGTGGTAAGGCAACGGGACGTCGTCGGCCTCGTCGTCCGATCTCCGCGGCTGGTAGTGTTTTTTCTTGGACCGCTCGGCCGACGGCGACGACGACGAATTCGTAACGAAACTCACACGGTTCGTGTTGGCCGATTTCTTGTTGTTGTGCACCAGTATCCCCTTGGCGGCAGTGGCGGTGGTGGTGGTGGTGGTGACGGCAGTGGCGGGCACATGACCCGTTTTAGCGCCGAGCACGGGACTTGGGAAACCACTGCAGCCCGATGACACCACCACGGTATCGCCATCGTTATCGGACGTCATGTGAACGGTCAACACCGGTGGGCCACTGAAACACGCCCATATTGAAGTCCACGTTCATAAATAATATAGCCATAAAAAAAATGTCCATAAATAATAATGCGTTCTAATAATATGTGCAATGTATTACGCTGCTATATAAAAGGAAAACGATATAGCGCCACTTAAGCGCTCCAGAGTTCAAAAACGATGGTTCCACTAAAAAATGTATATCGGCATATCGGTTGACACGGAAATGTATATCAGCATATCGGTTGACACGGAAACGACTGTTTTTAAATGTTTTTTTTTTCGAAAATATCATTAAATATACATAGATACTTTTAATAAACAATATTAGTTATTACAAATTACAATATATATTTATATATATATATTAAGAAGATACTACACAACTAATAATTATGTACAAATACCTCGGTGGCTTGGTACCTAAAAATAAATCATCCATAATTTTAGCGACCCTCGGACATTTTAAATCTATAGTTATTAGTTGCGCTAATTTGCATCATGTGTCGTAGTGGTGAGCGGATTGGATGGTATTATAATCGGCCAAAACGATTGATGTTGCGTGCAAGTGGTGCAAAAGGTCCCAATGGACATTTTTCAAATGGAAAGATAAATTTGGAAAATGATTATCCTTGCTGTAATAGATTAGTTAATTCAATTCTAGATTATTTATATTACCTAATTTTACAATTAATAATGAATAAACATTGCTTCTCTTGGCTTATTAGTTATTTCAAATCCAAATAACTCTAATATATTACGTACGTAATAATTTTTAAATTCGAATTCCACAAACACGACGAAACAAGGAAATAACAACATATTTCCATGACAAATCGGATAGGCACCGAGACCAGACCTTCAATATAACATAATTTTTTTCAAGATCCTAAATATAATTCAAATCTACACAATTTAATTCAATGTAATAAACTAATAACAAAAAATAAAAACTGTTATAAACTTATAAATAATCCACGTAAACCTTCATTGAAAATAACTGTATATACCAATTGCCACAACTGCAGCACCGTCTATATATTTTTCGACCAATAGAAAAATGTATGTGTTTAACTTATTAAAATTAATATATTTTGATAAAAATAATTATAAATTATTGGAATATTGATTTTTTAAAAAATAGAGAATTTACATTGTAGGTAATAACCACTGCTAATAGTATAATATATCATAACACTATTGCCTATGTCTTAGTATGATGGTATACAAGTATATGATTATTCGCGTATTTTACTCATGTCTGGAGAATAATATATTATGATTTTTTTCTAACGTGCTTATTTCATATTATCCTGATAATATTATGCTCTACGTCAGTCAAATGTATAATATATTATGTAGGCACGTGCCTATGAGTTAGCGTTGATCTCGATTTAATATCTCGGTTATAACACCTATAATAATATATTTTATTTTTGTTATTACAAAAAACGATATTGCTGGTATATTCTGAATAAATGTATTCACTTAATAAAAGTTTGAAATTATTACCATTAAACGGATGTCCAATCGATTCGACCAAACGTCATTACTATAATATTATATCGTACGCTGAACATAATAACACTATTGTCCGATCACATATGCTTATAAAATACATGCTTACATAGGTACCTGCTATATGGACTTGGACAGTAAGACTATAGTACCTATAGGTATTAGGTTATCATTTCTTCAAATTTGTTCGACCACCACAGTCTAACGTTTAAGACCACGTAGGTATTATAGTTGTATTAGCAATTTGCCACAGAAATTTGGCTCCGCAAGCTACTTTACATTTTTGGTGTTCATCCACCAACTTTAATAAGCGATAATATTATATACCCAAAAGCTATTTGTTTTAAACTACCATATAGGTAGGTACAGTCTTCGGCACCCCATTGATTTTTATATTAGTTCTACGCCATAATATGTGTTGATCCGTTTTAGCCTCTTTTATACTTTCTTTTTGACAGATTTTAGAGATCAATGAAGTCTGTACCTACTTATATAGGAAAATATTCGAAAAAGACGCGACGTCGGTCGTGTACTAAATTAGTACTACTAATGTACTAGATACCTATAGTAAGTTGTAGGTGACCTACATATTTTGAATGTACCTGTTGAAAATAAATAATCACACATTTACCCACTACTCGCGAAACTCTCAGGAGGATTCAAAGTAATATCATTTACCGAATTCATCCGTTCGCACATAATATATAGCTGGACTATTTAGGAACGTACCTACGTCGTATTACATTATAATATTATATTGTTTGAAAAGTTCATCACACGAAGAAACAAGAAAATAATTTTCTAAATAATACCAAGTAAATAAAGACGTATAAATACCTTATTCTATTAAAATGGCTATAATTTTTGGCGAGTGGAGACAGAAGAGTGAGACGCGCGTCGCGCATCCCGTACATTATATATCTGGCTAGAAATCAGCAATCTAAGATCTAACCTAACTTATCGTGGTGGTATCTATAACTATAAATACTATAGTAAAAGTATAATTTATTACTCGGACTGGGCGGATTCACCGTGTCAGTACTCAGTAGTATATAGTGGGTATTAAATTAATAATAATTTAAATATCATACTAAAATATTATTTTGTTTCGTTTGTTTTCAACAGTGTAGTTGTGTTTTAGTCGTACAATATTATTTATCAATATTTTAGCAGATGTACGCACCTGTTGTTACCGTCACCACCGCCCGTATTGTCGTCGCCGTCCGATCGTCGACCCGCTGCTGCCGCGGTTGCATCCGCCATCGCCGAAGTTCCATCTGCAGCTGGCGATCAGGCTTCAATCACGTTTTCCGGTGTCCAGCAACTACTCTAGGTCGAGGGATGAAAAAAAAATTGTTGAATAAATCATCCATAAATATAAGTGCCCACAAAGGGCGCGGTTATAGCCTTATATGTAGGTGTGTGATAACAAGAGCGCAATTACAAATTTCATCAAGGGGGGAGGAGGACAACCAAGTATATTTTTGAAATGTTTACCTCAATTTAAAATGTCGTTAAACATTAATATATTTTATTTGTATTAGCTATGGACGGGTGAGAAGGAAATGTATCCCCCCTCCCCTTGGCTACGCTTTTGTTTGATTATAATATGTTTCGTTCAACTCGCAGAGTTCAACACGTGTTAACACGTGAGAGACAGAGACTAAATTTAATAAAATCAAATATTATATTATATGGTCCTATACGTGTGAAGGTGATCCTGCAGCTGATTTTAAAATGTAATAGGTATCCATTTATAAATATAAAAACCCATTGCAGTCCTGCGACGGATTTGGCTCGCCGATATTTCGTTTTAATGGGATTGGAGTAATAAGTGATTTTCACTAAACTCTGGTACTTAAATAAAATGCTGTTGCTACACAGTGGATTCACAAGCTATATGTATAGGTACCTAAATAGGTAATATTATATTATATTATATTGGGTTCCGACAGTTAACAGCCGTGCCGTGCGGTGAATATTGTATACATAATAACAATATATTTTCTTATTAGTTAGGTATTTTAAAAACACGGACTTTATTCGGGTTCGAATGGATATTACGTGACAGTCCGGTTTAATATAACAATAATAATAAAATGCACTATAATAATGCGTATAACGTTGTGCGATAAAATATGTACGCTAAACGCGTAAACGTTGAACTATATAATATTATAAATTATATATTACACGATTCATAATAAAACTGGCGGAATTCAGAAAGCCATAAAAGTTAGAGCTGATATGTACTTCTTGAGCAAGCTGATGCGGCTATTATTTTTATAATATCTCGAACAATGCCTGACACGCGTGACGTATAAGATTACAACAAATGGTTAGGCACTGAAATTGTGTATAGTACTAATAGTAATAATGGTCTCTTTATAAAGAATGTTTTGCTAATGTAATGCGTTCAATCATATTATTATAGTCAACGAATTTTTGAAAGGTAAAAGGTTGCACATGGCGAACGAAAAATAATGAATTGCTGACGTATAAAATGTATATATACGCATGACATAAAATTAATATTAATGAATTACCGGCACTTAACATAAATTGTACGTGTATTAATTAATCTATAAGAAACTTGTATGATGGGTGTTGGTGCTTCATTTGTCTTAATTAAAAAGTTGGTAATAAGTATACGTATACTTATATACTACTACTATGCAAGCGAACGCATTATTATTGTATGTCACAACTTGAAATATATGTATTTATATTTTTTTACATTTATACATTTTATAAATACTTTGTAGTTTTATAATTTTAAATTCTAATATTTTAATGAAATTATTAATTAATAATGGTTTTTTTTTATGATACAAATTAATACTATATTTGTGTATAACTTATAACGAATAGGTAAATTTTTTTTTGTTTTAGCACTAATACTTACTCCTAGGTAGATAAAGTACATCATTATTTTCACAAGAAAATTAAAATTAAATACCTAATTGTTTTACCGGAAGTCAATCATTTACTTAACTTATTTCATACTTATTATTAATAAAACCTAATCAAACTTTTTAGGTAAAAATAATAACTTAAATATACCTCATCTCAGTTTATCTAAATTCTAATGTATATTCTAAAAAACATTTACATCTATATATCCAAAACTTAATACTACTTTTCATGGTTGCACAATAAATACGCAAATCAAAAGAGGACGTAACGCGTCATAACCGCTTGTATTAAGAGGACTCTACATTTGTTGTCCCCGTCTTACAAGTGCGTAGCAAATTTCTGCTAAGCAGATCACGATTAGCTCCGTTAGTTTAAAAATTAGAGTGAATCGACCTATGATGAAACTTGATTTTAAAAACATTATCTGTATTTGTATGTGAGTTTTTTACGATAGTTAATTTTTTAGCAAGTTATTCGTAACTTATTTGTAATGTAGCTTAAATTAAAAATTCTCATAACTCACTTTAAAAACTGAGTTATCGTAAAAACCCTACATGCAAACACAGATAACGTTCTTACAATCGAATTTAATAATAAGTCAATCCACTCAAATTGTTAAACTAACGGAGTTATACGTGATCTGCTGAGCGTAAATTTGCCATGTTACGTACTTGTAAGACGGAGACAACAAATATCTGTGTAGCGTTCTCTCAATGTGTTATCTCTATCAAACACCCGAGAAACATGACAAATGTATGTACTGGATTCTTATTTATTATTAGTATAGTTTATTTATGGTTAATATTAGAGATAATAATATACTGACTATCGAATTTTTATAGGATACATAAACTGGGCTTGAGCGAAGAGTTTTTTTTATATTAATTTTAAAATGATATAGTTATAAGTAATAAGTAAACGTACTTAAATAGTATTCATTTTTTCAAATTCATTTAATTCGTTTTTAAATAAAAATATGAAAAATACTCTTCACTCGAGCACAGTTTATATTCTCTTCTACAAATTCGGTATAGTAAGTAAATTTGCTCTAATAATAAATTATTAGCTATAAAATATAAACTGTCATAACTAACAAGCTTCCAATACGTAGATATTTTGTTATATTATTTTTTATCATGTACGACGGATACAACACGTCATGCGGATACAACATCGACAAAGTTAATAAAATTGTTTTTTTTTTGAAGAATATTAAAATTAAATGCAATTTAACAATATTTTTTAATAAACCTTCTAAAAAAAATAAATTGTATTAAATTATTTACAGTATTTGGAACTTTTATTTAATCTCATAAGATTCTGAGAAATATATGGTTTTAATTACGGTAGAAACAGAGATAAAAATAAAGATTTCAATTTATGCAGATAATTAGTTATCTGTGAAAATTCTTAGTTTAAACTTTTTTGATAATTTTTATTATATTATAGTCGTCTTTTAGAAATAAATCGATCCACGTACCTAATATGTATTATTTTGTTGTATTCGCACTATCAGACTATTGGGAATCACATCGACCATTCTGGCAAACGTAGGTATGTTATATCTATATGGTTCAGTTTAGAAATTTATTTTCAGAAGTCATTGTGGATGTGCTTATAATCTGTCCATTTAGGTCCCTGGCAAGTGGCCTACAATATAATGAGCATTTAGCCCTATCCAATGAATGCCTTGGGGGCATAAATCATCATCGAACCATCCAGTTATGTTACAGGAACGAAATTAGTCTACAAATCCCGCCGGGATGGCCTATTACCTTTTGGAGAAACTACCCATGCTGTAGTAAATTGAGTAAGGTTGAAAATACGAATCTTGCGATTCGCTATAATTTATAATTACTTATCGATTAGGTATGAGTATTACATTATATAGTAAGGTATGTTTTCTGAATTCCAATCGCTTTACAATATGATGTTTATTAATTATTATATACTTAAGACAGATATATACCGATATAGATATACGATACGTATAAGTTTACTAAATATATGTAATAATAGTTTAATATACGATATACGTATTATATAATATGTATTCGGTTCCTATACCTGCATCTAATAGATTATTATTTTTAACTTTTAACCATAGGCACAGATGACTAGATATAACATACTTATACTAAAAGTAGGTAGGTATAGGTACTTTAAAGTGAACTTTAGTAGATAATGCATATTCAAATTGATGAACAGATTGAACCTGATTATTTATATTTTATTTAAAGCATTAACACTATACATAGTTACTATCTACTAATTACAAATTTAATCTATAGTATACTATAGTCATGGAGGATTCTGTATTTAAAAGTTTTACATCGTAAATTCGTACAGAACTACTGACTATATACTGAGTAATCGTGAGTAAAATTAAACTAAACTTTGGTGTAAATGAACTAAAAGCCATAAACTACTGTGAAAAAATACAAATACAAATAACTTGAAATACATTTTAAAATCAATAAATTATTATAATATGTAGGTACAAAAAAGTTCGACTTTATTTAAAATTATTTTAGGTGATATTAAACATCGAAGCGTTTCAGAATAAGAAATTAAGTATGTATAGAATAAATTAAAGCGTAATTTGTATTCGAAACGCCAAGTTTCCCTGGTTTAGTGATGCTCGTATCCAGCAGATTGCAAGGCTCAAATGGAGCTGCAACACAATTTTGTTTGTTGTTATTTTTTAACAAATCATAAAATTAAGTTTTAGCCTTACAGTTTTTAAAAAAAAATGTATTTTAAAATAGCTAGTAGAAGGTATTTTCATAGACAAATACAAATTGTAAATAATAGATGTATATTTGTATGACGCCATATTATTCCTCGATTTCTTAGTTATAAGCAAAATATTTAAAATTTTAGTCGTATAAATTAAACGCATAACTTAATACATTAGTACACATACACAGGTACACAATACATTAATGTATTATAACATGCATTAATTCAAAATTTACTTTAAATATTTTCCTAATTTTATATTTTGTTATTTTACATCGTCTGCCACGATAATACGTAATGTTAAACAAAGAAAATAAGATATTAAAATTTAAAAAAAAGGTGGGTAAGTGGACGTCGCTATGCTGTACAGGTTTTACAAGTGTATCACTGTAATGGATGGTGTTAAATTTGAATTCAATGATATAATATCATTGTATAAGAAAAACGATTCTAAACGAAAACGGTCAGTCAGCCTATGATATTACCAAGTATATTTGATGATATTATTGTGAATAAAGTAATTTATATATAACCTATTTACGTGGAGCCTTGTTTTTAACTACAAAATAATTATTAAATAATAAATTTGATACATTTTGTCAAAATTTGAGCTTTAAATGCTTATAAATAAAAATTGTAACTAAGGATTTTAATTTTTTTCATCTGCCTTTGAAACAATAACCTAGGAGTCTTCTATTAAATTTTCAAGCTTTTTTACCCAACAGGTAAAATTTTATTGATATTTATAGAAAAAAAAACTAAAACAAATGGAAACTGAAAATGTCCGTAAACAGCTCAAAATAAGTCAAAATATTTGGAAAATGTTATGGTGTATAGAAAATGCTAATATAAACGTTCAGTCAACATTTCATGTACCTACGGTCATTTGTTTTAGAGTTACACCAAAAACCAAAATCGATTTTCTCGAAAACAGATTTTGCGTAAAAATTCCCAATTTTCCTTAATTTTTCTTTTGTTTTTCAGTCGGCTTTTGAAGACTACTGGGAAATGTTTACTTTTGACCCCCTCAAAATACCAACTAGATTCACTTTCCTATCAGAAAAGTTACTGTTGAAGGAAATCCAAGCACTTTTACTGTCCTAAAAGGTGATGACAGACACAAAAAAAAAAAAAATAAAAAAAAAAAAACACACATCATTATAAAATCAATACATTCATCGCTTCGCTCAGAATCTAAAAATTCAAAATTGATAGAATGTGCATATTACAGCCACTGAATAAAAATCGAATTCGTAACATCAGAAAGCGTCTAAATGGTCAATAATTATTCATTTTCAAAAGATGAAAACAAATGGCAAAATAATGTGGATTGGGATACAGATAACCATTATCATCACATGACGTATATAATATACCTATATTTATGTGTGTGTGTGTGTGTGTGTGTGTGTGTGTGTGTGTGTGTGTGTAGATAGAAAATAATAAAATATTATGAATTATTAATGATACGATTTTACGGTTTATAGCGTTAGTTTAATAACATAGTTTATGAATTCAACGAGAATTCACTTTATAACAATAATATAAATATATATATATACCATATACGTGAGTGTATGTTAGTGTTTATATTTTATAAGAAATAGCAGATAGAAAATGTGATAGGGACAAATGGATTACCTTCATCAGTTTGAATAAAACATGTCGTTCTATAAGCTTCTACACAAAAAGTTTTTTTTGTTGATACGTTGTCGACAAACAAAAAAAAAACAAGACAATATTATTTTTTTTATAGAAATCTAAACAATATCTATAATATATATTTAGTAATATTAATACTGTTTACTAATGTAAACAACACAAAAATACGATTTTTAATTTTCCAAATATATAGAACTGAAATAATAACAAATAAATTTTGATTGTTATGTAACTTAATGTAACATTTAATATTTAAATACACCGCAGCAAAAGATACAACAATATAGAGACCAACACGTGGGTGTATAGCAATTAAAAATAATTCGATCACAGCGCATTAAATGTTTTGTTATGTATTTATAATATAATAGGTCTATTATAAGTAAATAATATAAAATTTGGAAAATAACGCAAAAATTGTGGTTTTCTTATATTAGACAGTAAAAAATTAAGGAGGTACCGAATAAAACAAATTTTCATTGTATCAAAAACTTAATTTAATGACAGCTATTTGTAGTTAATTGCTTTTCAGAATTTAGGTTACCTATACGATATCAATAATTTGATCACTAAAACTATAAAAAGTATACTATTTTAATATTCGTGTGACTATGAGACTATATTTTATGGATATAACTATCAAAAACTAAATAATTAAAAATTTAAAGAATATACCTATAGTAAAATATAACATAACCTAACTAATAAAAAAGCATACAAAACATTAGTTTTGTCACTAAGCTTCAGCTTTTTATCTATAATATATAATATTAGTAAATTACTTTATAATAGTACCTATATATTTTTAAAGAGAGGGATACAAAATGCATAAATAATTATTAATTAATAATTAATAATAATTTAACCAATTAACTATTAATATACATATGATATAATATCAAGGAGAGGCTTTTACATAAAATTATATTAAAAAACTGCATTACAATATCTGCATTATATTTCGAATTAAAGCTATGGATTCTCCAATTAATTAACATATAGATGGATACAATTTTTTAAACAGGTAGGTATTAAATATTACCAATTTTTATGAAGTATAGGTACCTAATGTTATTACCAACTTATTACTTATTGATACTGAAAAAACCGATAAACCCTCTAGGTTCATTAAATTATAGGTTTTGGTTTCTATAATAAAACTATTTAGGGTTCCAGTCCCAGGATTTTCAAAAGTTTTAGTTCCAAAACCGGTCTTTTTCAGTACGGTTCCAGTCCTTGACTTTAACATTTAGATAACATTATATTATTGTTCGCAATTTAATTTGTTTCATTGACGAAAAAATTAACAATTATTAGTAATTACCTACTCATTAATTACAAAATATAATTAGAAATATGTCGATGAAAAAATATGAATTTTCATGAAAAAAATCCCCAATCATCAGTATTATAAATATATTATAAAATATATAATGATATATACCTATATATATTCTTAAATTTGTTTTTGTAAATTATATATTCAATAAATTGAGAAAATAGTCGGGTGGCACTACTGAGTGCCCTCCCCTATCTGTTATTCTCGACATGTAAATACTTTATCTAAATTACTTATTGTACCAAATTGTATAGATTGTAATTATATTTTAAATAAAAAAAAAAAAAAAAAAAAAAATATAGTTATGTTCAAATTGAGAAATGAGAACCCAATAATAATCATTCAATTTAACCAGAATATCGTTTGTTCGGCTTATCAGGTTAAGTTTTAAATTAATCTTTTTCTTTAAAACAACATATTATTATGATTAAAGATACCAATCAGTTTACGCTTAAAAAAAATTGTATGAAACATATATATATATAATGGTGTACATATAAATAAGCTCCATTAGAAAAAAAAACACACGTCGCGCGTCGTTCTCTTTGAGACTATACATTTTATCTTGAAAATTAACTCTAAATAAATGACATGAAGGCACGAGTAAGAAATTCAATTAGGATTAGTGTAAAACTTTTCTGCCTGTTTTTCTATTGAAATTTCATGTATACCACATGTATGAAGTTTGTGTTTAACACTTCTTAATAATATAAAAGTAAGTTTTTCTTTAACTGTTACTAAGTAGAGTTGGTTTAATTAAAAAATATAAGTGAAATAGAAAAATTTCAAACAAAACGGCATATTAAATAAATGTTTTATAATTGTATTTTATGTTTTATTCTGCAGACATATTTTATTATCCTGTTTTAAAAAAATGAGGATATAGAATGTTTATCAACAAGATTTTTTGTTGATATCGTACTCATTAATTGTATGTCACTATTAAGTATTAATTATACATATAGTTAATAATTGTAATATACGTATTACATATCATATAATATTTTAAGTTATTTTAAGTTATACATAAAAATAGCTAGATCTGTGCCCACGTTTAACAACAATAGGTAACATGTTAGACGTATAAAACTAAAGCAAATTTATAAATAATTTTTCATTCTTAAGTCAAATTTATGAAAAGTTTTCTGTGTTTTTCTTAATTAGTCGTGAAACTTTGTTGTATTCACGAACTAAAAATGATTAAATTTGTATTTTATATCATACAAACTTATATTTTAAGTTTTAACGAAACACTTCCAATAATACTATTACCTAGCTGTTTTTATATTAATAAGTGTTTAAAATTAAAATTAAAAACAGGGAAGTCGCTCTGCTATATAGGTTGTAGGTTTCAAGTGTTCATCTTCTTGATAGGCACTGTAATGATTGTGTTAAATTTGAATTCAATGGTAAATCGTTGCATAGATACGAAAAATTATTCTGAATGGAAGTGGTGTGCACTATTTCTAAAGATAGTTCATAATTAATTCACAATAAATAATTTTTCTATTAGTAGCAGTGACGTAAGGTGAAACTTGGTAGCCCTTGTACCTTAGGAGGTGGAGGCCTTCTTAAAACCAGAAATTACCTAAATAGAAAGATTCTAAAACTAGAAACTAATAAAATAATAATATTTTTGTTTTACTGCTTACAAATTTATTTAAAACAGTAACATCGAATTCTTAACAAGAACTTTCAAGTCTTTGTTTGATAAAAAAAAAAACAATTTCTCAGTATTTTGTTTTAATGATAAAAGTGCTGTGGCGTCCCAACTTGGATGTATCTGGTTAGCCACTAATTGTTAGTCCTTTAGCCAGTAGCCTTAATAATGTTTACAGAAAAGAGGCTGAACATGAACAAGAATCGGTACATATAACGGTTTATCGACCTATAAAATGCTTTCAACACCATAAATTGGAATTTATTGATCATCAGCTTGAAAATATCTGGATTTAATTGGAGGGATAGAACTATAGAAGAATTATTATGCAACTCTATGTATATATACAAAGAACAAGAAACCGTGATCAAATTAGGAACCAGACATTCACAGCCCAAATCCAAAGAGGAGTGAGATATTACTACTCATTGTTACACATTTGATATATTTATAGAAAAAATATTGAGGAACTCAAGATGAAAGCTAAGGGTGTAAAAAAAACCAGGAAGGCATCAGATGTATCAGATTTTCTGATGATATTGGTATGGTAACTGAGACAGTGAAAGGAATGCAAAATCCATTGGCTTCGTTTAACGAGATACTACAACGATAACTTATGTCCTTATGAAAATAAATATAAAAAAGACAAAAGTTATGGTAGTGACCAAAGAGAACAGAGTACCGGTATCCCCTCATTAATATACAATAAGATAACCAAGTGATTGATACCGTACAACAGTTTAAATATTTGGGAAGCACACTGTGGCAGCAAATACACATTTTCGTCAAAAGATTCACCAAGAAAATAATTATTCTGATTGGATATCATTTCAGGCCCGTAATTTATAATATTTAGTCAAAACATCCCAAACACCTGTGATAAAAATTCACGAAGTCTACGTTTAACGGAGTTTAAGAAGAGGTAAATCCACAAGCATTTCATTTTTACGGTCAACGCCTGCAAGATCAGCTAGTAATAACTATTTTATTTTCTGTAACCTATGGCAACAATCTAATATAAATAAAACAAATGATAGTTTATCGTCGTATAAACTATGAGCTATATTCAGCAATTATGTGTTGAAAAGTAAAAAGTGAGTAATAAAAAGTAGCCTATGACATTACGGAACTTGCTGAATCTATTGACGAAAATGTTATGAAAATCGGTCGGAAAAACTGTGGATTGCATAAGAGTCATATGTTTTAGATCTTTGATTTTTATAGTAGATTATAGATTGATTCATTATAGCTTAAAATTAAATATAAGGTTCCTCATAAGTTGTTATAATAGCTCAATAGCAATTCAAAATTATTAAAGACGCATAGGCACAATTTTTTTCACAAAATGACAAAGATTCGGAAATTAATTTGTAGTTCATAAATTATTAAATTTTAAATTTTCATAGCTTAGGATTGAAAATTTAAAACAAGTTTTTTCATAAGAATTTTATGCTGTTACTGAAAAGTCTAAAACAATATAAACAGTATTTTTAAAGACATTTTAAGTTCAAATTTTGATGAAGTTAGATGAACCAGGAATAATACAATTTCAGTTATTTGATGCTTTGTTACAATTTAAAATATTATTAGTGGGTAATTGAAACTTTTAAAGTTTAGGTACTATTATAATATTTTATACACACATATTCAAATGCAATGTTTTCGCAAAAACTAATTCAACCTACTGTACCTATTACCAATAGTAAAATAATAATTACTTAAATAGCAATAATATAATAAAATATTTAAATATATTTATCAATATAGACTGACTGAGTCTGCTCAGAATCGTTTTTCGTATACAATGTTTTTATATCATTGAATTCAAATTTAACACATCCATAACTGTGACCTACACGACATCTAATATACAGCAGAACGGTACCCACTTTTCCTCTTTAAATTGCAAAATTAAAATAATTTGCTTCGATGTGGATATCCTCGGATACGTAGGAAATAATTTCTATTCTTATACAATGAATGTAATAGACTTAGCTGTGGATAATTTACACACACATTGCAACCTTTACCAATATAACATAATGTGCTCCTTCAAAATGACTTATTGGAATATGTTATGCCTTTAACTTTGTATTTCTCTTTAACCATAAAATAAATTGCACACGGTATTATAAAATACGAATTGTCTGCTTTGAAAAGTACAATGGATTTAAATGTACTATACAACTTTTATATAGCGTTAGAAATAGTATGTAAATGCATTTATAAGTTGGTGTAGGTACATCTTTTAAATATTTACACTGTGTGGTATTATACATATAATTTCGTAATTAATTCTTCATTCTATTCATCGTTTCCGGCGAATACAAACAACTTACTGAAATATGAAGCTTTACAAATAGATTTTACAAAGAACTCATAATATACAGAACTTTTCGCTTGACGTTTTAACCCGATAAAATAAAAATAATTGCGAAGTATGGTTTATTATAAAATATCCAAGTAACAACCATATATTAACTATTATAATTTATAACCATTAGGAATCTAAGTTTGAGATTATTATAGAATAAACAAGTTCGAAGGTCTTAAATTTTTAACTACATTTTAGCAAGGGGATGAATGTATTGTAGGTATAACAGTTATTATTTGAATAACAAAATAGTGGAAATTCAGTTGATTGACGGTATGACCTAATAGCGATGACTAATACAATATATTAATAAAAAAATCTTTGAATTACATAAATGTGTTTACCCTTATTAACTACATTTGTATTATAGTTTAGTATTAGTCGGGTAGATTTATTATTATAACCATTAACCACTGTTTTATTATTAACATTTTTAGAATAGTATTTAATTATCTACAAATAAATATTATTGATTTATTATAACTTTATATCCAGGAACTACAGTCTACATTTTAAACAAACACATTTTTATGCATGTAAAATGTAATGTACTAATGTATAATATCCTATTATATCAATATCAATATAAAAATTAAATTTAAAACCATTTTAAGTGCATTTTATACCATAATTTTTGGCTTTTTATATTGCATTTTTTGAATTTTAAGTGCATATTTTATTGTATTTTTTTGACATTTTTTAAGGTTTTTTAGTGCATTAAAAGTGTGAAGCCCTGATTATCATCCTAAAATACCTAGGTATTTTTCTAACTATCATTTCCGAGTTCCTCAACGTTTCACTCCACTATCTCCATTGCTCCTATGTTGTCACGAAACATTCTACGAATTATGGCCGTAATTGTCCACTTGACTAGCTAATGAGTGTGGCAAGTGTGCATCTATCAAGGCACTCTATTTCTAATTAGTTCACAGGCTAGATAGTTCACGACCACTGATATTTAATTAAATCTATTGTATTTTTTATATATTCTGTATTGTTGGGGCTTGTCCGTTATCAATTAAAAAAATAAAATAACTTGGAATGCATCAATTGGTTAAATACCTATCATTCTAACCATCTATGGACTATAGAAACTCAACTTGATTAAAAAATATAATAAGCAATTGTTATTAAATCGAAAAAATTTAAATATTTTTTATGACGGTGAGTCACCAACCAATCTTCTTAAATTTTTTTTTATGATTATGTTACATAATGAAATCGCTATTCGTCGATTTAATACTGCAGGATACCAGCTTATAATTTATCATAATTTTTACTATTAAAAGTAATATCCAACGTAAAGTTAGTTATCTAACCACTTATCTACTCATCAATCCATGCCCCCCCCCCCCCCCCCCCCCGTAGACTAGTGAATTTTCTATTATATATATTTTCGGCAGCAGCCGATAAAATGCATTTTTTTGCCGATAGCGTTTTGGCCGTGTCCGTTATTATTGGTCGCCGTCAAAAAGCTAATCTAATCTAATCGAATATTTAAACTTGTTTGATGCAATAAAATGTCTGGCTTGAAGATGGCCCCCCCGTAAATATGTTCTAGATCCGCGCCTGCATCAATCTATCATTATAAGATAAAATATATCTTCAGTTGAATAAAAATCAATTAATGCGGAATTTTCGAAATAACCACTATCTTTTGAATTATTTTTTCTCATTCAATTCAGTATCTTGTACTTATTGCTAGGCCTTGACTTTTATTATTTACTTCTATTGTATTTTTGGCAAGTGATTTATTTCAAATCAAAGTACATTTTTATCACTATAACAAACCGGACGCCTAACAAGGATGAACAATGGACAAACGTAAAATGTATTATTGAATGGCCATTGCACCGGGAGAGGGACAAATCGATATCATATTATTAACGGTGGTGATATCGTATTAGTATCACAGACGTTGTATATATTTTAATAGTTCATCATCTTTTTTTACCGATAGTAACTTCTTAAATAAATATAATAACAAATTTTGAAGATATATATAAATTATATATAGATAATTAATTTATCTCATGGTCATTGGTTCATGTAAAAACTATATTTTATGCAACAATAACATTATATAATATAAACATTCAATCAAATATCCTGAATAATAAGTACATAACATGCGTACAAGTTTTCACCTACGTGAAACTGGCACTACAAAGTTGACAAAATAATCTAAAACCATTCCAACAAACTCTACTCGGACTTATTGGACGTTGTTGGACAATTGTTGGAATTTGTTGGAAGCTACATTCAAAGTTGTGTAATTTCAAAGTTTGTAGTGCCAACTACATTACCAGCACTACACATGCAAATACTCCAACAACTTTTTTAAGTTTTTAAATCACCATTTTCTTCTAGCACTACATTTTTCGTTTTTTCAACTAATATTCACATTAAAAATATTTAACTATCGTTATATTGAAATCTAGTGTCCAACAACTTTAAAAAGTGGTCCAACAAACTTGTTTACACATCGCAGAAAAAGAAAAAATACTCAAACAATTTTTAAAAATTTTTAAACCACAATTTTCCGAGTTGCACTACATTATTCATTTTACACCCGTGCCGTTAGGATTGTTTCGGTCCCGCGGTGTCGGCTTAGTATGGGCTTATGGTATCGTTATTTGTGGCTTGCAACAGTACGTGGGTAACAGCCACTGTGGTTGCATTCGTATGGATGGCTGGTGGGTCACCTGCACGGTTCGCGAATAGAGCATATCGCTAAAAGACGGTCTATGAGATGTGAGGCCAGAGCTATAAATCCGGGATATAAGTGTTAATAAGGATTATCAACTAATCAACATCGGAACTGCTAAGCACAAATTTTCTATTAATTTTTATCAAACTTTTAGATAAGAATATTATCCTGTGCCTTAGCTGGTGATTTGTTCGATATTTTAGTGTTCATGCAAGATATGAATATGTAAAATATCACAAATTCAAAATGATCATACCACCCTTTTAAAATTAAAATCTTATATAAAAGCCTTGTTTGAGAACAGATAATATTTCTAATATCAAAACTAACAGCACGTTATTAGAATTAGTGAAAAACATTTGCTATATCCTATACGTTTGTAAGACGGAGACAACAAATGCATGGGTATAGCGTTCTTTTTTTTAGCGGCAATTGTTGGTCATTTTATACAGACTGGTGTTTATTTAGCATTATCGTATTGACGTTGTTGGACACCAGAACTCAATATAATGACAATTAAAATTTTTTAATATGAATATTAGGTGAAAAAACGAAAATTGTAGTGCTAGAAGAAAATGGTGATTTAAAAACTTAGGAAAGTTGTTGGAAAGAATTTTCTGGTTCTATGATGTGTAAACAAGTTTGTTGGACCACTTTTTGAAGTTGTTGGACACTAGATTTCAATATAACTATGGTTAAAAATTTGTATTATGAATATTAGGTGAAAAAACGAAAAATGTAGTGCTAGAAGAAAATGGTGATTTAAAAACGTATAAAAGTTGTTGGAGTAATTTTTCTTCTTGTACGATGTGTTAGCAAGTTTGTTGGACCACTTTTTAAAGTTGTTGAACAATAGATTTCAATATAACGATATTTAAAAATTTTTAATTGAGATATCATTTTTTTTATGAACCAAACTTAATTACTTAACACGGTTTAAATTCAGAATATTTTTTTAGCCGATGTCAAACAAAAGTCCAACAATGTCTCAAAACTGTATTAGTATATTTTTGGATCTGTTTTCAGCGTTTTTTTTTGATTCGTATTGCTGGTTGTGAAGTTGGCACTACAAACTTTGAACTTGAATAACTTTTGAAATACGTACCAACAAATTCTAACAAGTGTCCAACAATGTCTAACAATGTTATATGAGTATTGTTGGTAGAGTTTTAAAGTTTTTTTTTGCATATGTAGTGCTGGTCATGTAGTTGGCACTACAAACTTTGAAATTGCATAACTTTGAATGTAGCTTCCAACAAACTCCAACAATTGTCCAACAACGTCCAACAAGTCCGAGTAGAGTTTGTTGGAATGGTTATGGATTATTGTGCCAACTTTGTAGTGCCAGTGTCACGTGGGTCAAGTTTTCGATTATATTTTAACAATTTTACTCCAATAAAAACTTGTTCATTGATATAAATATATTTATACAGAGTGAATCATCGAACATTATCACCCCCTCCCACCCAAATAAAAAATGTAATATCATTTCTTATTTTGAGAAGGCACCTCGCACCTATATATACTTTTCAATCAGAGACATTTTTAATATAGGTAGTATTAAGAACAACAAAATCAACACTCAGCACCTTCTATAGCTGTTGGCTGTAAGTACATAGATCCCGTTTTTTTTCCTTTTTCATTTTATCATCGTGTTGACAATAATCGAATCAAGAATCTGTCAAGCTATTCCATAAACCTTCCAAATTTAAAATATCGATTTACAGAAACCTGAGTACCTGTTAAGTTTTATAATTTCAAAGAATAAAATTATCTTTTAATATTTACATTTTATCGTGCTATAAGCTTTTACATGTATAAACTTGATACTTCAGGAGAGTTGCTGTTGGCACCACGAGTACTCGGATGACTTAGTTCCCACTTCCCACACAACACTTAGTAATTTTATAATAAATACAACGTATTACATAATATGAACCTATATACGAATATACGGCGATTATTGTAAACCTTTGTGTTTTTAAATAATATTATAATAAGTAATAAATACCTAAACTAATGCCATAATATCCACTACCTATGATAATTTGAATGTATACGAATCATTTCATTTAATTTGTTTTTTTATGTTCATATTATGTATTATTTATCAATATTAAAAATTCAATGCTAACCAGCTTATCCAGCGTGAAATTTATGTTAACTTATTTAAAAAAAAAAAAAACACAAGATGATTAAGTATTTTACAATTTTTTTACGGCTAAACAACATGTTTGATTTATAGCTGACAAACATTGAATTGTACCTAACTTGTAATAGGTAATTATTTAAGAATACCTACAAATGATATGGTCAAATAAAAGTTATTTGAGTCATTGGTAAAATAAAATTCATGTATTATTCAGCTCTTTGGATAAATCTTAGACATATTTGCAAGCATTTAAAATATTATAAGAACGTTGTTAACGTTATCTCATAATACATTCAAAAGCACACTTAATACCACCGTCCGACTATATAAAGGAGCGGTATTCAAAGCTTAAATTCCTCTGTAAAGTCATCGTGCATTAAAATGAATATACTAAAATCGTAAAACGTCAGATAAATATAAAAATAAGGGGGATTGAATTAAGGGTTTGATATTATTAGTATACAATATACGAAATAACTTACTGCAGACGACAGCAATATTCGTTTGATCTTTCTAAACGGTATAATATGTAATATTATTTTACATTTTATCCAACAACTGACCTCACCTAATCTTCCCACCTACGTTAAACAAATATATTGACCAGAGATAGCTTTAATAATAATCCCCCCACATTTATTGCTCTGTTAGCTACAGTTAGGCTACAATTACCTGCAGGTGTAGGTAGGTAGGTACCTTCACTGTTTTCAGTAGTCACGGAAGCACCATTACCAAAAGGTTTACATTGCACCCTAAATAGTTTAGCAAATGGCAATTGTTAGTAACTGTTCATAAGTTATGACAATTCATTTCATATTTCCATTTGTTTGTGTATGTTTATAGGACGCACTATCTCCCACGCGTGTCCCCAGAATGACTGAACCAAGCATAAAAAACACAAATAACGTTAAAATAATAAAAATTAATTTACGTACTTAGTTAATTATAATATTTGGTGTATGGAAAATATACCTTGCCATATAATTATAGTCTTAAAATACCACTGTTAAAGTTTAAAATGTGCCAAATCGTATTAAAAACTGCTCATTTTATTATTTATGAACGTACAATATTTTATTAGGCTTTGCATGTTAAATAAAATGTGAAAACCATGCATAACGTGTGAAACTGATAAACATCACGCAACACATCGAAATAATGGTTTTTCAAGGGGAAAATTCTCACGATAAAGTTAGTTTATCGATTCACATAAATATTTAAAGAGACGTGAAACGAAAATCGACTGAAAATACAGCTAATAAGATATATAGGTACCTACCTAATATAATATATTATGTCGAATTTACTTGAAAAATTGATACATTATTTCGAGGTCATATTATACGGGTGCAATTTACTATGATTTTAGATTTTGAGTTGAAAAATGAATGATATTGGTTTTACAAAAATGTGTATTGTATGTGTGTGTGTGTGTGTGTGTGTGTGTATGTAATCACCTGGATTCGTTAGATTACTTCAACTTATCTACAACTACATCCACTCTGAGAATGGTTTCTGGTAGAAAATCGGATCTATAGTTAGTAATACGGGTTTCAAAATAATTGGTAAAAACAAAGAAAAACATTTTGTGTAAAACGGGCATCTTTTAGCGAAACAAAATTTTTTTGACAAAATCTATTTGTTATTAAAAATAAATAACTATGTAAAAATTTGAGTATTTTTACCAAATATTCATATTTGAATTTTCTAAACATACAATTTTCAAAATTGTCCTTTGGTATGTATTAACTATAGACATTTGAAATATTTAGTACACTCGTGTAATATGACGCATATAAGTTAACAAGCTCGAGTCATTGATTTTGTAGTGTTGTCTGTTATTGATGAAGAAATAGCCACATAGGTTATAAATTATAATGTATACCTAAAATATAAATACCAACTATCATTTCCTAGTGGGGAATTTAGGATTAACATCAACACAAATACATAACATTTGGGTAAAAATGTCAAATCTGTAAAAATAAATGCAAGTATCTAACTAATTTTAGATGGTTTCAATAGACTTTTGGCCGAGCTAAAGTCGATTACACCCTCCCTATTTACGCATGTATGATTAGTGTATAATATATACGATATGCCTGTAGGTATAGGAACATTTTTAATTGTTATATTATACACGCCTTTTTACGAACGTATAGTGAATATAAAATTATTGACTACGGTGTACTCAAGCATAAACTAGTCATAAATATGCATGATAATCAATGCTTTGTAATATATTTTGCGAATTTTTAGATGAATAAAAGTTCAACATTTTACTGCTTAAAGTTCCATAAACGGATGGCTTCTTCAAAGTTACCAATCAAATGTATCCTCGACTTCATTTACACTTATTGTAAACCTAATACAGACTGCGTAATACAGATAATAATAAATGTTGAACAAATGTATATCTTTTATACGATAATAATTGATTAACTACCTATATTATAGTTTTACAAAATAATATCCGTTTTCCTCATTTATCCAGGCATCCGTTGTACCGAACATATTATATCAAAGGAATATATTATATCATATTATTATAAACTAAATAAACTCTTGTGAGAGATATATAGATGTACATAAGTAAATACTACTACCTACCACGGCTCTAATAATTAAAATTAATATTTAATCACATTTTGCAGGAGATACCTACTATTGTTGTTGTTATTATTCAAAGCGTTACGCTACAGCCGTTCGAAAACCTTAAACAATTTTCTTTTAATCCGTAATTCAACTGCCGCAAACAATGGTGGTGATGATAAAATTGTACATTTAGCTCCCTCAGTCCCTCGTGTTTACAATGGTTTTCACGCTGTAAGGTTTTATTCTGAAAAACTACCCACGCGTTCGCTGCGCCACGTCCAAACATTTGAAAACACTTACCGACGTTGTGTGTCGCAAAGTTTTGATAAGAAAAATACGAAAAAATATTAAACAAAAGTCAATACGGTTCCATTTGTGAAAACACCACGGGATGCGAACCAACTTCACGAAGTCATGACGTGGTATAATTCTGCACAATATACGCAACACATAAATGTATAATGTATCACAGAACGTTGCTGGTATTATTGTGGCTATAAATCGATCAAAGACCAAGGAAACAAAACCGAATTATAGGGAATCTGTTAATTGGGGGAGCGATTGTTTTCCCTGCAAATGTATGTGACACATATTGTTGAACATATTCTATTTATCTCGGTTGTGTCTTGTTATTGTAATAATTCATCATTTTGCAAATATGTATTGTTAAATAAATGCGAATTACGAATGTATAATTTCAATATAGTACTATATCACGATAGTAATTAATTAATTAATTCATCGAATTCATAACACTACAATAACATACAATACAAATATATACAAATTATACATAAATGTATACAAATTATACTTATATATATAAATACATAAACATAGTGATATTTAGGTGAATAAACAGATATCCGTTTTAAACAGAATTGTTTCTATATAATATTTACTTTTATGATAGTGTGAATTGACAATATTGTGCATTTCTATAAACATTGAATAAAACATCAATCAATTGATATCACGACATTGCAGATCAGTAAATTCAGTTGAGTCAATGCAATCGATCATCAAATAAAACTTGTTATTCTACATCAATTTTCAAAACATGTAATTTAAATTTACGTAATTCAATTTGCTTTTATCTGAGTTTTTCTGCATCCCAAGACAGTTTTCACTATTAAATTATTAAAAAGTTCAAGTGTCCTATATTATATTATATTTTATTTTTTTAGCGAACATAACAATATTATTATTAAAGACATTTATATTAATTAAACCTATGAAAAATAAATATACTTTTGATGTTTTACTTAAAAAAATATAGAAGTTATATGAAAATATAGTCCACCTTCTTTAAACGTACTGTATTATTTAATGCGTTTTTCTTCTTCGTACTCGTATTTTATTCTTAAAAGTTATAATACTGAAGAAAAATATTTTTATTTTATAATTTATCCATGCTATAAAAAAATTGTATGTGTAGGTACTCTGATCAATTTCATAACATATTTACTCACTTTTCTTTTATTCATTTTCTATAGGTATTTTTTTTCTGATCATCAACATGTTTATTTTAACAATATTTATGATTTTGGGCTGTGTACAGATGTTTTTATTTTCTAATCGATTTTGTATAACGTTTTGTTCAAAAATTACCTAATTCCCACTAGGCATATATATATTATTTATACAATTTATGGTTACTTATTAAACATATTATTTATGGTTTATACATTTCTTTCAAAGTTGAAAATATTGAGTAGAGTGCTATGTTTGTTATTTGGTATTTTTTTGCTAAACTTTTTGAAAAAATATAGTTTCTTGTTACTACTTAACTCAATACTAATAGCTACAAATACTTTTTAGATCGTGAGTGGAGCAAGAAAGCTATTAGTTTCACAATAATGAGTGTTTTTCAGTTAACACATTTTGGAGATTAAAAAGTTTCATTCGGTACCTACCTCTAACCTCTATAGATTGGAAAATATACAAAAACTAAACTGCAGAAAGTTCATTATTCGAATTTACCCATAGTTTTCTATAGATTAATGATAAACAATAACAACAAAAACTGATGAAAAGTACAAGCTAATAAGCCATATATATACATAGGTAAGCTATTACCAAGTACCTCGGAAATCAGAATACAATATAAACTAAGTACCTATAATATGCATTTCAATAATAATACTTTAGCCACTACCATGTACCTACATGAGCAAAGCAAGAATATGTGCCACGAACATATTATAAATTATCTACAATTTAATAAAATATGTACGTAAATTTCAACAGTTATTTTTACCTCAATAATAATTAACAAAAAAATGTACAGTTAAAATAAGTAATCGTTATTATAAACTTTAATATTTTAACCAAAACTACCTACGATTTAAAAATTAATTATGAAATAACCATAAATACAATATAATATTGTTATATTATCATACGACATTAAGTTGTGTGTTATAGTAAAATAGCACACTGTATTTAAATATTTTATGTTTTGTATGTTGGCTTGAGTAACAAAATTCAAGTGTGAACGTTAATTTTGTTAATATAAACTTAGGACAAATTTTCGAGAAAACAGGCTTTTGACATTACGTACAATTATAATAAAAAATGTTTACATAATAATATATTATTTATACGAAAATAAGTGTACTTTTAAAAAATCATTTTTTTAAACTGTTATTTATAATAAAAAATAGTGTTTATATATTTTATAAAGATTATTAAATACTGACACTGGACGCTTAGGTATGATTAATATTTCAAACTTTGTAAGTAAACACATGTTTAATTAATAATTTAAATAGTTGTGATGTAACCTACCCTAATCTACGTAAAATTATTAGTTAAATAGTAATATATATTACATTATTCGTTATAACATAAGTATTAAATTACATGTAGCATCTGCAGAGTCAATCTATTCTTTTAGATTGAAAATAGTGTCACAGGTGGTAATTAAAAAATAATTTTTGATTCCAAAATTAATAATAGTTACCTACATTAGGTTTATTGTCCAAATTAAAGAATAGTCTGATTACTTCTCATGAACTGAATGAATTTTTTTAAATTATTATTAAAGAATGAGTTTTTGTTTAAATAATCCATGTATATTGAAAATTCGTTAACACATTCTTAAACACCTTATATTTATCTATATACGTAATTAGGCAATAGGCATTGACTAAATTAGTTTAGATGCAAAATTAGTATTCATTAAAAAATACCTATTAATTATTACGTATATTATTATGTTATCGATGAATTGACACATATTGTTACAGATCGTACGTTTCTCTTGTTCATTTTAGCAATGTGTCATTAGTAACTTGTTTTACACAAATTTATATATCACCTATAATAAAAACCAGAAACATACCAAAATATATTTTACATGTAGAAGTTATTTTCCATCCATAAACAATTACTCAATTAAGTTGAATTGAGATTAACGTTCACACGAATACTTCAATATGAATTACTAAAACAAACATAATGCGTATAAGTCCTAGCTTTAGTTAATGAATATTTAATATTTCTATAGTCCATATATTAATATTATATAATTGTGTTAATATAGGTACTTGTAGTTTAATTTAAGCTAAGGTACACAATAAACTAAGCTATAAAATAAAAAATAATATATTAAAATGTATAAATACTGATCTGTGTTTTATTTTGACACTAGAATTTTGTACACTGAAATTAACATAATATTATCTTGATGAGTATAATTTTAAATTATTAGTTTCTTTAAAAAACAAAACCAATTCACCAAAAATAAAGTAAATATAAAAATTAAGATCTATTTGGAATTTACTTTTATCAATAATTGTAATTGGTGATTTACTTAATTATTAAAAACAAATTTCATTTAATTTTTAAAACTTATGTTTTTTAAATGTTATAATATGTGAACAAATCATAAATTCTTGTTAAAGATAATTAAAAAATTAAATAATATGTATATTTTTACAACCACTTCTACATTATTCAATGTTCATAGGCTTACAGTTGTTGTAAATAAACCTAAGGAATTTAAGAGGATATCGTACCCACTGTGTGCTACCCTGTGTTATCACAATTCGCAGTCGTCTTACTGATGCATAACAGATCAAAACTTACATTCAATAATACCAAATATCAATTATGTGTTGTCAATATTGTTATGTTAAGTATTAAACTTATAGAGTAAATTTACCATCAAACTTAAAGGTTAGAACATTATCTGTTTTTACGTTGATTTTTTACCATGTATTAATTTCAAAGTGAGTAAGTAATAATGAGGGGTAATGAGCATGTAAAATATTAAAATTTAAAAATGTTTAAAAAACTGAATATGCTTAAATAATTAAAATAAACTAAAAACAAATGACAGAACACAGATAATGAATATTATCTACTTTAAGTTTGATTGTACTAGATCAATTCACTCTACAAATCAAGCATAAAACAAGCATGAAAGAAAATTTGCTTTGTTGTAAATTTGAAGACAAAGACAAATAGACAATATAATATATTCGAATTTCGAAAAGAAAATGTTCTAACTCTTGTAGCTACTCTCAGTAATTTTATAATATGAAATCAACATTCATATATTAAATTTTAATCACGAACTGCAGTAAAAGTAATAGATATTATGACAGGTATTCGACAATTTAAATTTAAAATACGTAGGTGGGTACAACTATTATATGTTAGTGGACACAACTAAAACTAAACTCGCAGCTGATATTCACCCGCATAAGTCTTCTAAACAATAGAACTTAGTTTGCGGATCCATTTACACTTTACAGGATAATAAACTCATTATTGGCATTCGGCTGCATATACAAAATATGTTCTGCAAGACATCGTGTAAACAGTGAAATATATTACTATATATGTATATTAAAACGTTATTACTTATTACACAGATAGCCCTCGGTGCGTTGACCCCGTTTCATTATCACGGAGATATTACTATCATTATCGTTGTTGTTATTATTAGTAATATTCACCGACGGTTGATAAAAAATATTGCAAAATAATACGTTATCCGTGGTCGTGAATAATGTACGATATCCGCCACCGTTCGATCGAATTTCTATTATAATATTATATTATACAGTTCGGGAGACGACAAATAATAATGTTGTAAAATCGACGATACCGTCAAAATTGTTATTATAATAATATGTCACTATCGTTTTGATTTTTGCAAACGGTTAACGATACGAATTTTAAAAAAAATTACACTTTTTTTACTCACCGGAAAAGCGGACGACGGCAGAGTGGCTATATCTAGGTGTATAACAGATAGGTATGAGGTCCGAACGGTTTTCCCCGCGTAATGATGACGACGATGGAGATAATAATATTATAACGGTGGCGGCGGCGCGGCGTACTCGGTGACTCGCGAGGGGTAGCTATCGGCGTGCTGATTACGCTGCGTTCGGCGGATGAATGGGAATTGCGCGCGTCTCCGCCGCCGCCGAACTACCGTCGTTAACGTTATATTATTTGCGCGCACTCGCACTGTACAGCGCACAATCGCAAAAACACGCAAATGCACACACACACACACACACATACACACACACTCACACACACGCGCACACACACACACACACACACACACACACACATACACACACAAAGTTGCACTTCATGTATACACGTATATGCACTCTACTGGCGTTCGACGCCGGCGCCGCCGCCTCCCAGTGTCGCCCCCGAAACAAAAATCTCGACCACGTTTTCCATAATATTATTATTGTCGTTAGCTCTCGTTACGGTTGCATACCATAGGTATCATACCTATATACCATAATATCGTGAAACACGAAAATGTGCGTTGTGCCACTGCGAGTGATGTCGTTCGAAAATAACACGATTATTAATAATTATAGCTAGGTATAGTCGTATAGATATATACTGCAGAGCGTCGTGAACCGATTGCAGAACATCAATATTGTACACGACAGTCGACAAACATCGCGTGGACCATACTATTATTATTATAACCTGGTAGAGGTAACATTGAAATATATATATACGATGTACAGGTAAATGACATTAGGTGACGAAAAGAGTGTAAAATACGTCATGCGTTTGAGTATTATAATACCAGTATATTGCAGCTATACGCATTTGTGTTGAATCTAATTAAATACGTTTATAATAATATGTACTTTCTTAATACATACCTAAATAATCCCATAAATAGGTTATAGGCAGTGGCGTATTCAGAATTTTTTTTTTTGGAGGGGGGTGAAAACTAATTTTTGACAAATTTTATCTGAAAATGATTTATTTATATTATTTTTATTATTATTTAACAATTTTCGGGGAGGAGGTTACAACCCCCAAACCTAGTCCCCCTGGACACATCACTGGTTATAGGTACTGAAATATGATATAACTAATAATAATTATTACTATTATTATGTTTTATAGCCCAATCTTAGTAGTTGACGAATAAAATATCGACTGAAATAATATCATAATATAGCCTGCGCTGAACTGATCGATATAGTGTTTATACATTACCAAAGACCAGCCTTTATAATATATATATTATATACGTACGCAGCACGTTCCTTTTAAACGAAACGCTTTTATTTTTACATTTAACGAGCACGCACATAATATAATATTATAGCGATAAAATAATAAAGAAAAACTGCGCGTTAAATAAACATTGATGATTAGAGGTAGGTACAAAACAACCCGAAATACCGTGCGTAGTTTTTAGACAAATATTTTTACTTTGATATTATATTTTATATACTTTTCGTGGGACGGCTTAACAATGTATAAATTACGTAAACTAAACAGAAAATTCTTCGTTTAAATTTTTATATTTTAGTTGAATAAATTGTGACACGAATTTACCTATTTATTTTTTATTCTTTTTATTATTCATTCCGTTTGAAAGGTTTTTATCGTTTGATTATTCTGCATTGGCAAATCGATATTTATAAACAATTGACCTAAATAAAATCGTATTACAAATAATTATATGTAAACAATGAATTATTGTGTGTACATATTGGTTTCATTAATGGTAGGTGAATTAAAATAATTTTTTTTAACTTTTTGGTCGTACATATTGAGTGGACGCGACTGTACAACGAACGTCCTATTGTCCTAATATTTCAAAGTTAAAAGTGATATTTATTTTATAACCAGTGGTATTACGCAATAAAAATGTTGAACAATCAATTATAGTGGAAATTGAGCTGCGCCCTAAAGTTGTTTATACTTTAATTTAGTACAACACATTGAAATGTATGAAATTTTAAAGCATTTTTAGTCTTGAAACATTCCTGCTTTAATTAATTTATGCATTTTAATATTCAGTATTTTGATTATATACGAGGACTATACTATGGTGAAATAAAAATATGTAGGTTCTGTATTGTGTAGGAATTCAATCGGTAATTAGAATAACTTTCCACTTTCTAGTATTCGATTAATACTTTTAGGTATATTGTTTAATCGTCAAATTATAGTTTATTTTTATTCGGTATATACCTACCTAATGATATTATTTTTCATACTTAGTGTGTTAAATTTTTATTCTCATCATTATTCATCAGAACAAAACACTTTCGTTTCATCATTTTTTATCAATTCAATACACAGTAAATTGTATTACCCACAATGATTGATGTTTGATGAATAAAAACCCGCAACAGAAGACTGTCAAATAATATTACGTTATGTTTATTGGCTTTACCTACTATAGGTACCGACGTATCGTCCTAAACTACATTAAGGGGCACATGATTTATAACTTATTTCACATGTTGGTTTATGTTTCATATGTTGAGTTACATGGTTTTAATTTTACTTTGCATTAACTATAAGCCCAATAAATATTATAATATCAAAATTAAAAATATTAAAGTATATAAGCTACAAAAATATTAAATAATAATACTTCATAGAAAATCTTGAGATTTATATATTAGCTCTCTTGTCTCGCATTGTTTTAATAACGAGATACAACTATAGTGCTGATGATAAGACATAAAACAAATGCATTAAGAGAAAAAACTCTTGCCACAACGTATAGATTACGTTTAAAAATTATTTACACTTAGTCATGAAGGGACAAAGCTTAATAACGTTTTGTTTAGCCCCAGTCGCCGTTATTCATTGTAGGTTCTATTGTATTGTATTTATTATATTATCATAAATGTATAACTTATAAGATGATGCGTTTGATAGTAATTTAATAACACAATAATTTGTGGAGGACATTCTTTTTTAACTTTAACATTATAATTAGTGTAATTATTCTTCTAAAATTTGTTTCTTGAAAAATAATTTTGTCTTCCATTAGTTCAACCAACCGTTTCAGATATCCATTGAAAAAATAATACCTATTATTATTTCTTTATTTTTAATTTTGAACGTAGTATAATATGTTTGTATATAATATAGTTATGTTCATATATCATATCATGACGGAATTTTACGCACAAAACACGACCAACGCCTCTATCACAGTCTTAGGTACCTATGTTCAATTTTAAAGTATCAAAGAAATAATAAGTAGGTAAGTCTCATACAAATATACAACAATTCAGTTAAAATACCTACTTTTAATTATGATTTGAAATTAGATTTAAAAATAGAAACTGTTGAGTAATTAGCCAAAACTATTATACTAAATATCACACCATACGTTGGTTTCGAGATCTTTTAATCTAATATTTGCTCATATTAATTAAATATATGATTTAATAAATCTGTTTGTTTGTTCTAAAAGTAGAACCCTTATAGGTGTAGCCTCCCTCAACTTATAATTTGTTTTAATTATAATTCATGATTCATCATATTTGCTTATATGCAACACAGATTGTAAGTTTTCTAAATTAAAATAAAAACTAAAATTAAACAATGCAACTAATATAAGTCAACACAAAGACCAAATAGTTTTATAAGATAACAATTGAATACAAAATGTATGTACCTATATGGCTATGTTAATTAACTTTTTGCTTCACAAGTTTTACGCTATGTAACTGTAACATAATATTACTTTTTGGATAGGTTAAAAACATTTGATCAAATTCAATATATAAATATATAATCACATTTTTTAATTTAGTTTAATTCGTTTACATATTTTATTTGTAACATTTGGTAGTATAAATGTATAAATATAGATTCTATATTACCTGCCTATCTATTTATAGTAATTGAAAATGACAATCAATCATTTTTTAGAGAACATTATATTAAAAACCCATTAATAACAAAATATAAATTAGGTAAGTAGGTGTATCCGGGTAAAAAATACAAATGCAAAGAACTTATAAAAAAAATTCATAATTTTAGAAACTATAGTTTGTTTTTTTGAAGGCGAGACAATTAACTTTAAATTTACAGAAAGAAATGAAAACACGTACAAATCTGCCAAGTAGACAAGTATATTAATGTTTCAGTTTATGTTTTTTGCATTGTATTTTTTTTTTTATAAATGTGCATTGTAAATGAAGTCATTTGCACGATTACTTTGTGTAAAACAAAATAAGAAATAAAAATGTTATTAAGGGAATTTCAGGCATGTAATATTCATTCCCTAGAGTCGTGAGAAAAATATATTTATACAACACTAAAAATCGATTTAAAGCGAAAATAAGAGAAATAAATACGGTTTTTTTATGATAGTGTACAGACATCTTTCTCAATATCCATTTTCTCCAATATGCGTGTGCGTAATATACATTAAATAATAAATTCTTATATCCAGGTTGATTTTCAAATTTATCTCTATCAAGAAATAAAAAAGAATACCCAAAATGGCCTGAAACATTTATTTTATGCAGAGTGTTCTTGCAGTTTTTTTAGAAACATAATTAAAAAATACACGATCAATGTTCATAATCGGATAATCCACAAATTTGGTTCAAAATAACGTTCAGAATTTTCAATCCACTTCTGTTTCGAAAACCTACAATATATTCATCACATAAACCGCCGCAATTCCCATTAATGTAATTTATTTTGATACCATAAACTAAGCATTAGTGATTTGCCCAATGTACACGCAATGTAGACATAAAAACGATAAACGACTTTTGAGTGAACATCGTATTTATAATTTGCATCGATAAAAATAAGTGCTTTCATGTGGTTTCGAATAAAACATAATATACGTATAGTGAACGTAGTTGTGTCATTGCGATTCGCAATTATCTCGTCTGTTAAATGTAAAAAGTTAAGGTGAATATTATAGCTGTAATTAGTGGCAATAACCGAGTAGGTATATTTGACACAACCTATAAAATACGAGCTCTATACTTACTTCTATCCTAAACAGAGCGTAACTATATAAGACTATAAAAAAATATGAAAATGTATTTATTAAACTATAAAGAATTGATAGTATTTATATTATGGTTCTTGTTTCAATCAAAGTTTTCTTCCGGGGTAAAATTTAAAATTATTTCATCAAATATTGGTGGTTATAATATAATAGTTTTATAATCGTTGATATTATAGCGTAGGAAAAAGTCACTGAAGTCTGAAAGTGGTCTATAATTTATGTTTTATAACAGGTTTTGTACAATATATATTCCTTACAATATTTTAAGTTTGTGAAGTTGTGGTTTATTATACGCACTTATAAATAGTAATATAAGCTATATATAGTTGGTACCACCCGTGGACGGTCGGTAAGTAATTAAATCGATAACCCCGCGATGTATAAAAATTTTAAGAAAAAATTACAATTTTGTCATGTCGCTATAAAAAATGTTTTCGATGAAATTATATAATGTAATTGTTTTTAATAAAATGTTTTTTCGATGCAAATAGTGAAACGTCTATTTATGTACCTACCTATGGCTGTTCCACAGTAAAAGTAGGTAATCATCGTTAATGTGTTAGGTATAAAAAAATATGAGACGCATGTACAAAATAACTTTTGGAATAATTATATTATATTATTACATTATACATTACATTATTATATAGAACGAAAACATTTATAACGAATGGTGTCATATAGGATTTCTTTTGAATTTATTATAAAGCGTATTATAAACTCTATAATAATTGTGATTTGAATAGTACCTATTAACGCTGTGATTTCCTAAATTAGTTTTGTTCATATTTTATTATATTACTATTATGAATATTGTTGATTGTTTTATTTGTTTAGAAGTTTCAGTGTTTGAATATCCAATAAATAGTCTCAAATATTTTGTTATGATCAATTTGAAATTTGAAGTTGAACTATAATATGATTATTAATAATATTCTTAATGGGTAGGCATTTAATGATAATTATTGTCATTAATATTGTATGAATCAATAATAATTTGTTATAATAATATATTATCGTTAATTTAAAAAGCATTGTTCATTGTAAGACAAACTGAATAAAACTAGTTGTTTATACACAATTGATTATTTCCCCGATGAAACAAAAAATACATACAATTTTAAACGAAAGAAAAATTAAACAAATAAACGTATTTTCGATTTTCATTAATCCATAAACCTCAAAAGCATAATAAATAATTATAATTATTGATCTATTACATCAGATTATATATTTATCTGAAAGGTATCTATTACTGGTATTCTTATACAGCACTGGTATTTAATATATAAAAACAAAAAACAACATTATAATACATAATATTATTATAATTTATAATCTAACCTATCCTAGCCCCTGCAGGGTAGCTAGGTAAATAGATAGGTATCAGGTACCAACTCTTATTATTGGGGTTTGGAAAATGATTACCGAGTATGTTATATGATTCTATTGGTACTTAGTAGTTATTTGATTAGGTTAACCATGGTTGTATATTTTGTATATAAAATAAATATTGTATTGAATATATTGATTATTTAATACATTATAGGGCATAACTATAGCAAATAGCAAGTATAAGTAGCCGGTATAGTGTACTATGTTCACTGCTGTATGTTTTTTGATTTCCTAAACTCTTTTTGGATCAATAAAACAGTAAGAACTACAATTATATTTCCATAATACCTATATGTTCTATACTTATATTAGTATGTGCATAACTCAGTATGTAACATACCTACCTAAGTAATAAGATGTATACATAGTCGTTTGTCTATGTAACATGAATATTATTTTTTTGAGGTCTGTAATAATTTAATTCAATGTTCAACTTACAAAAAAAAAAGTATGTAACAATATTATACATTTACCATTAAACCGTCGAAATTTCATCACTCCCTCACCTGACGAGGTGGCCGAGTGGTTAAGGCGTTGGACTGCTAATCCAATGTGCTCTGCACGCGTGGGTTCGAATCCCATCTTCGTCGAATGGTCGAATATTTTTTTCACAAAACTACAATTTTTTTTTGCATTTACTATTTATTAGAAATAAGTCCAGTTAATTTATATATATAATTTAATATTCCTATATATATACATATTCCTGATTTCATAAAATTCCGTACCAATAACGTTCCTAAGTTTGATTAGTCAAAACTTATATTTCATGACAATCGTACAATTTTAGCTTCAAATGAATAGTGAATGAATTACGATGAGCATAATATTTCAGAAAAACATTTAAGTCCTGATATTTTGATAAGTTATTGTTCGACTATTGTGATTTAGTTTGATAAATGAAAATCCAATTCCACTGACAAAATATAATATACTCTTATTTTATTTGCACAATATAAAGTACTTACATTTCTCGTGTGGCTTATTTTCGTTGACGTACACAAATGCTCACGTCGTATGGTATAAATTGTTACTCGTGTTCTTTTTAAGTGTATAACATTTACTGTACAAGTAAATTAGTGGTTAGCTGTCAAATGTATGTGGTGTGTCTAGTCACTTTATACTAAATTGAATTATACAGGTGGTACCTACCTACCTACGTTATCCTTAATTTAAAGTGAATTTGTTTGCGTAACGGGTTACATATTTCAGTAATAAATGGGTTCCAAAATAAAAGCAAATATGAAATAGGTAGGTACAGTGAATAATATTAATATATTAATGCTAGTACGCATATAAGTATAGGTAAATGTTGTATGGGAAAAATAGATTGGTATCTAATGGATAATATTTTAGCGTAAATAGCCAAAATATATTGTTAGTTATTGATGGTAAAACAAATTAAGTCAAATGTATCGAATATTTTTAGTTAATAATTCTAGTTTAGTTTAGAATGCTGTTAGACATTAGTAGATACAAGATACAACTATTGTATTTAGTTCAAACTACCAACCAATATAGGTAAATAATTGTACCTAACTTGACCTAAATTATCATAGTGCTATATATTAGTTTGGTTTGAAAACACTAAAATAGTAAATATTAACTCGTATGTTGGTACATCAAAATTACTTGGTTGTAACTCTAAAAGGAATGACCGTAGATACATGACATTTTCACTGAATGTTTATATTAATATTTTCTATACAACATAGTATTTTACAAATATTTTGACCTTCTTTGAGCTGTATACGGACATTTTCAGTTTTCAAAATTTTGAGATTTTTTTCTTTAGATATTAAGTTAAAATTTATTGAGTTTGGTCAAAAATCTTGAAAATTTAAAATAAGATTCCTCATAAATTGTTACAAAGGTGGTTGGAAAATAAAAATACATAATCACAATTTTTTTTAATAAGCATTTAAAGTTTGAATTTTGACAAAATACGTAAAAATCACGAAAATATGCAAATTATTTTGAGTTAGAAATTCATAAAAAAATTTCTTTTTAAATCAAAGATTTGAAAAATTAACACAAGATTTATCATGATTTTGTATACCTTTATCAAAAATTTCTACCGGAAGGTCAACTAATTTTTTATGAGCGTTTAAAGTTCCAATTTATACAACATAGCATATTCATTCGATTTCTCATGCAATAATTTTCTTATTTTGCTTTAATTCAAAGACGAATAACTTTACTGTAGACACTTGAAATTTACACCATAATATGTTTATTTTATCAATTTTCAAACTTGATAAAATTTTCAAAATATACCTTTTTAGCTGTTTAGATACACAGTAACTACACAGTAGTTTACCTTTACACAGTATGTTTATTACTTACATCATTTTCTATACTTAATAACATTTTCAAAATATTTTTACTCGTTTCGAGTTGTTTACGCACATTTTCCCTAAAATGTATTTGCTGGGTCAAAAAGCGCGAATATTTAATATAAGGCTTCTGAAATGTTGACAAAATCAGTTGAAAAATATTAAAAATACATGTGCACAATTTTTTTTTTTATAAACATTTAAAATTCAAATTTTGACAACATTTATCAAAATCTTGAAAATGATCCATCGTGGTAATTAAAAAATTATAAAATGTTCAATTTTTATAACTAAGGATTGAAAATGTATACAAATATTCTCATAAATAGTTCATACTGTAACAAAAATTCTAAAAAATATATAAACACAGTTATTTTTTACAGACATTTTAAATTCAAATTTGGACAAAATTTCTTATTAAAACCAAAAATAACGATTTTAGTAACTAAAAAATATGTTATTTTGTTGTAATTTAAAAATATTATTCGTGGATATATCATATATGAAACGTTTTAGAGTATATTATTATATATTTTATATACACAATGACATTTTCAAATGTAATTTTTTTGGCAAAAATGATTTTAATCTACTGTAGTAAATACTATAATTGTACTATTTCTATAACTTAAAAATGTCGATAGATTAGTATTAATCACTAAAATGTTCAAATATCTTACCCCATATCCCACAATACCCATTTTTATCATAAATCAGTTATTATTCTTAGTACACAAAGATAAATAACTCCAGAACAACTCGTTCGAATATTAGTTCTGATACGTCAACATTTTTTGAAAAATTATCCTCTAAAAAATGTACGGAAGAAAAGGGTTTTCTCATTTTAAAAACAGAAGTTATAAGTTATAAGTTACTGTTTCTGCGTACCACTCGTAGGTATATATATTTTATAGGGAAGCACTCTATACTGTTTTCTCTATAGTCACTCTGATGAAATCGTATCAAATGTTCGCTACAGTCGCCAACGTAATAGGATATCTTAAATTAATAAGATTAGTTTGACTAATTTCTCAGAAAATATATTGTACCTTTAGAGTATATAAATTGAATGCAGTGCATACCTACAGTACCTAAACTGATTGATATACTCGACAGTGAAATTTATTGACGGGCAATTACTGTCATTATTATTCAATGAACTGACAAATCGAACAAATGCGTAAAGCCAACATATTGAGTAGTTTGACATATAACTGTAATTTATATACACTTATTATAAGTACTCGAATGTTTACGTATAGTTCCAAAATTAATTTTGACCCGTATTTTACATTGTACAAGTATGCCCTATTGACTATGACCCTATGGCCTATACGAAACCCGTCGGCCGTCGTAATGATGATTGTTTATATGCTAATATAATATATGAAATGATTTTTTAGTATGTACTTTCCATTATATAATATAACTTATATATAGTTAAAGCCCAAAGGAAATAATAATAACATAAAAAAATATATTGTTGATCTTGTAATGTAACATTTTATAATAATAAAACTGAAAAGAAACTAAAACAAATTTTAAAAACTAAAATAAAAAAATATATGTTCAAAATGTCAATTCACTATAAAGTTATATTTTTCTGAATAACAATAAAATAACAAAAATTGATTTAGTTAAAATAAAAACGGAAACTACGTTAGTCTCGTCGTCGTGGTCACCAGCACATTTTTGATTTTCTCTAGAAAGTCAAAATCTCAAAGTTATACATTACTCCATAGTCCGCATAGTACTTACCTACATATTTAATACACATCAATAATTTATGACTCTATTTACTATCTAGTATTCATGATTATGGTGAATTTTAAATAATAACGGTGTAATTAACAAATGTTTGTATGAATATTAAAATATATATGGTTGTAAATTTACAATTTAATATCACAGGGTAAATTCCTAAAATGTATAATAGTTAATATTCTTCTCTTCGATGTTTAAAAGTTTAATAGTATTTATGAAATGCATAGTTGTCTATTTATTCGACGCATATACACATACCTATAACAAATAAATAGAAAAAGTGAATTTTCTTACCTCAAGTTATTCTGCTCTTTGAACATTATATTATTACTTAGATATTACTTATATTAATAAGAATGACATTTGGGAAGAGGAGGTGCGTAATAATTGTGATGAGAGGGCTGGAAGGACCTGTAAATGACTAAAGAATCCGAATGAATGTCTGTACACGAACGGCCTTGCATTTAATACGGTATTGGCGTGAATTTCGTACAAATTCCGACCATACTTGAAACGCCGCCACCGCCGCCGAGAGTATTTCAAAAATGTTCGCACTTCTTTTTTTTCTCAGAAAAGACGCAGTGAATGCGTATTGAAAAAAATAAATACAAATAATTTTATTCAATTTAACGATTCTATTTCCATTTTCATTACTGTACATACCACTTTTGATAGTTGGAAATAAATTGTGTAAAACCATAATAATTTGAACATTTTAAAATAATTAATATTTTTACTCATAGTTTCATATTTACTTCAAAAAATTATATTGACGATGCGTCTTTTTCGGTGCAAGTCAAGCGTTTCAGTGTTTTTCTGAATATATTTTTATAAATGTTATTATAAATATGTTATATTAATTATTGACATCAACGTTTATTAATTCTCATTATTTCTTGGACAATATTATAACGATATTATTAGGGATGAATATAAGTCAAATATTTATAATAATAGATAAATAAATATCACTTCCTTTGTAGGTCTTTCAAATATAATATACGAATAAAATAAAACTTATAATATTTAATCCGTGAAAAAACGCATCTACTTGTAAGACGTATATTGAATAGATCTATAATTATATTATATAAAAGGCACATATTTATAAGTTAAAGGAACTATATATTTTTCCTGAAATAAATTACTTTTTCTTCATCGGTTTATTTACTTTAGATTTTGATTTTTGAGTAAAGTGCGAATCTTTATAACAGTCCTTGAAGATTGTTATTATTAGACACCGTCATTTTTATTTACTAAGAAAACAAACTTTTATCGAAAACTCATCGTCATATTATAATGGTATCGGTGTAACATTTCAAATGCACTCTAAATCTCTCGCTTGAAATTAATTTTTAACTGAAACTAAGCACCCTCTAAAAGTTAATTGAGAATAACATAATATTGTAATATTTAACCCAAATTTACTAAAATTAAAAAAAAAACTATTAAAGTTAAAAAATAAAAAGTCGTTATATCAATTGTGTCTGTCTTTATATTTTATTATTTTAATGCATTAAAAACAGTATTATGTAATTTTATTTTCCCACGTACAAAGAACGCATATTACTACAAAATTAAAACCATGCAGATCAAAGACGTGTAAAATCTAAATTCTAAAGCATCCATATAATATAATAATATAGTGACTATAAAGAGATTAGATTACAATTTATTCAAAGGGACAAGAGTTGTACTTTCGTATATGAAATGTATTCTTATTTGTGTACGAGTAGATACTTTTTAAAATTATTTGACCATGCAGATACATGTGAGGGCGAAGAGTAATACAAATTCGGAATCATTAAATTATCGGAATCACATATTTATTAAACGATTAACGTGCATGCTATGTTATGTTTAAAATCATTGGTTTTCAAATATTCTGTGAGAAGGCATACGAAAAAATTCATCATAATATCATAGAAAGTAGAAAATGTCCATGACGTGTCACGTGTTTGGAATCGTTTTCCGGTGTTGGTAAATTTTAATTATACAAACCCGTGAAAAAATGGTTTATAATTGTAGATGTGTAAAAAAATTGGTTCCCATCAATATTAGTTTGTTGCAGAAGGCTCGTCGCATTATAATGATATACATAATGACTATACAAATAGGTAAAGGTGATGTGTCGTGTTGGTTATTTGAAATCGTACAATAATTATTCTATGTGATCATACATTTTAAAACGTTTTCTATGAAATAGTTTTTTTATTAATTTATTTAAATAATTTTTTCCACATAGGTACTAAATATTTTTATTAAGTCAATAAAATATTAAAGTTCTTAATTTTATCCTTAAACCGAATACCCATATAAATTATATGTATTTTGTTACAATATATCTGATATGCAGGCAATGCAGCTATGATAGTATAATAATATGTATTGCATAATAGACAACTGCAGTAGGTACTCAAGTACTGTTATATATTTGTATCTTGTTAATTATTAGGTAGGTACTTCTATAACCTGGTTCCTGTTGGATCCGTTGTATTTATTGTTTTATTTGCGATCAATATTACACTAATGCCAAAATGGAGAAAGCATATTATTACTTTAATATTTTACGACGGACGACCGATGGGTGTTTAAACCCGTTCCCTATATTGAGTGCCAAGTGCTCAGGTTTATGTACAAATATGTGTTAAAATAATAAATATAGTTCCATTATGTATAATATTATATATATTACTGTCATAAGTCCGGGTTAAGATATTGGTGCACTTAAAAATACTTCAATATGTAAGCAAGTATATATTCTGCTGATAAATAACAAAATATACCTACTATAAAAAATAAAATTATTTATTTAAAAATAGTTATTTGATTGTATAGTAGCAAATCCTTAGTTTAAAAATAATGTTACTACCTTCTTTTAAAATACGTTAAGCATTAACATATTATCTGACGTATCTATCTACATCTATCTGCATGGTGCAAATAAGTTTTTTTACCTTATCGTAATTAAATGTAACTAATATTGTAAAAATATTTACCATGGAAAATCCATAGAAATAAAACCAACATTATCTGCAGAAATGCGTTAGCTAACGTACTTTTTTTATTATAATACAATACATGCTTTAGTTCAAAAATCGTCAAATAAGATTGTAAAATAATAAACTAGTTATTTTATACCAACTTTGTCGCTTGTTATATAGGCAACTTAGGCATTAAAGACCTTACAGTTTTAAATAAATAAAAATAAATACATCAATAAAAATTGAAAAATATATAAATATCATGGAAAATAAAATTTGTTCATTTTTAATATACACAATACTATGACGAACTTTTATCGATGTTATATAACTACCATCAAAGTATGCAAAATCATATATAAGTACCTAACCTTATTACTGTATTATTAGTCTAATCCCGGCCCAGATAGTTATAAGTTATAACGTTATGTAAATTACTACATTTTATTCCTTATGATAAGAGATGTGTTATATTGCATTACTAAGTTTAGATGACTGAGCCAAGACAACTTTAAATTTATATAAATAAAACATACAAATAACTTTATACATTCGTTTCTTGCGTGAGGGACGAGGGTGGAGCCAATTAATGTTGTTATTCACGCAACAAAAAATATATATACTAATATAATATAGTACGATGTATAAAACATATATTTATAATATAGGTATTTAAAACATAATATCTCGTCATTTCGACAAAACTTTTTGGCATTATTATCATTTTACTCGATCCTCCTTTGTTTATGCGCAAACTTACGTTTTCATTTCGATTCCATCTGGCGGCGCCGCGCGCCGTGTCTGCAGAATAATAATATTATGTCCTCGGGAATTTTCTACTCTCTGGATTCCAGAAATGGTATAACGAATTCCGTTCATTTTACCGAACTCTATTTAAATTATATAGTTTTACACTCAAACATAATATATTTATATTTGTATATTGTATAGGGTATATTATTTCGGGTTTTGACTAAAACCTGCAAATGCATTCTAATGTTGACATATTTGCTGATTATAAGCAATAATTAAATTTATTATTCTATCGATTAAGCGAAACAAAAATCCTAGATAACTGTTATCTAAAACAATGAACAAAAAAAAAACCAACACATCTATATCGCTCCGTTCAGAAACTAAAATATTGCATAATATCAACATTTCCTATGTGATAAAAAAATATATTCAATTTTAAATTGTTATTGCATCCGGAAACATATGCGCGATAAAATTACCAAGATATTTAGATTTAAAACATTTTTTTATAAAAATATAAGCAATCCATACAGTCATACATATTATATACACTATGCACAGTAAAGTTGTAAGTGAATATATGATTTTTATGGGGGGGATAAAAATATACATTGGAATTACGTGATTAAGTATTAGCCACCCATTAGTGACACTATTACCTTGGATGTAAAGGTCCATTTCAATGGCCCCCCCCCACTTTCGAAATTTGAACTTCTGACCACGCCAAACGTTTGTGCATCGTTTGTGTAAAAATGTGCACCAAGTCCAATCGTTTGTGCACAAAAACTGAAAGCTCTATCCCTAAAACCAAATGGGGGGACCATTGAAACGGTAGCCCACCCCCACATTGAATATTTGGATTTTTGAATGTGCCAAACGTTTGTGCATCGTTTGTGAAGAAATGTGCACCAGGTCCCGACGTTTGTGCACAAAAACTCCCAGCGCTATCCAAAAAACAAAGTGGGGGGGGGGGCATTGAAACGAGACACCCTCTTTTTGGAAAATTGAAATTTTAATGTGCCAAACGTTTGTGCATCGTTGGTGCAGAAATGTGCACCAGGTCCCGACGTTTGTGCACAAAAACTCCCAGCGCTATCCAAAAAATAAAGTGGGGGGTATTAACACAAGGGTCACCCTTTTTTGAAATTTTAAATATTTGTCATATTAATAAATGTCGTTTGGTACCTTTAGATTTATAGTTTTTTTAAAAATATTGGAAATCCTAACTTCATCAATATTAGTGTTATCGACTAGAAACTTTAAGATACAACGCAGTCAAGCCTTTTAAATTGTTAGATATGTTTTTCAAATTCGTATTATATCGAAAACGTAAATCATTCAATATTAGTCGCATCGACTTAAAGTCTTCAAGATTCAACGCAGCCAAGCCTTGAAATCAACTTTCTCAAAAAAGTATCGACATTAAAATTGACAAAAGAACATTTCCCGCCAAATTAATTTTTGAATAATTTAAATTTTGAACACATTTTTGAATTTATCATGTATTACATTCCCTACTAATTATACAAATGGCGATACCAATAAAAAAATTAATTTATGTAGGTATTCTATGAAAAATATTTATTTCCATATTCAAATATTATTGAATAATTCAAAAAAACTTCAAAATCAATATATAATATTCAATATTTATAAAGGCAACTGCCTTTTACGAAACCAAAAAAAAATGTTGAAAAAAATTAACTTTAGGAATACACATTACAAAGTACAAACTAAAATGCCCATATTCTTAAACAAAAAAAACCATTTAAAATATTTAGTTCATTTAAGATAATGATTATTCAAGGGTACCCAATTGTCAATGTTTAAAAAAATTGGCTAGAGGTTAAATCCTAAAAAAAAATTTAAAGGAGCGTGTTGGCGCCCGCAGGCAAATGCATTTTAGGAAACCAAAAAAAAATTTTGAATAAATTTAACTGTATGATTATACATTACAAAGTACAAACTAAATAGCCCAGAATCTTAACAGAAAAATCTATTCAAAATATTTAGTTCATTAAAGAATGATTATTCATAGGGCACCAAGTTATCAATTTTCAAGTCAATACAAAATATTCAACTAGAGTTATATTAAAAAAAAAAATTTGAAGGAGGGTGTTGGCGCACGCAGGCAAATGCTTTTTTAGGAAACCAAAAAAAAAAAATTTTGAAAAAATTTTACAGAAGAAGGTACCGGTATGTCAATATTTAATAAATTTGGTTAGAGGTTAAATCATAAAAAAAAATTGAAGGAGGGTGTTGGCGCCCGCAGGCAATTGCATTTTAGGAAACCAAAAAAAAATTTTGAATAAATTTAACTGTATGATTATACATTACAAAGTACAAACTAAATAGCACAGAATCTTAACAGAAAAATCTATTCAAAATATTTAGTTCATTAAAGAATGATTATTCATAGGGCACCAAGTTATCAATTTTCAAGTCAATACGAAATATTCAACTAGAGTCACATTACTAAAAAAAAAAATTGAAGGAGGGTGTTGGCGCCCGCAGGCAAATGCATTTTAGGAAACCCAAAAAAAATGTTTGAATACATTTAACTATAGGAATAAACATTACAAAGTGCAAACTAAAATGACCAGAATATTAAACAGAAAAAAATATTTAAAATATTTATTTCATAAAACAAGGATTATTCAAGAGGTACCAGATTGTCAATGTTTAAAATATTTAGCTAGAGGTTAAATCCTAAAAAAAAAATTGAAGGAGGGTGTTGGCGCCCGCAGGCAGATGCATTTTAGGAAACCAAAAAATAATGTTGAAAAAAAATTAACTTTAGGAATACACATTACAAAGTACAAACTAAAATGCCCATATTCTTAAACAAAAAAAACCATTTAAAATATTTAGTTCATTAAAGATAATGATTATTCAAGGGTACCCAATTGTCAATGTTTAAAAAATTTGGCTAGAGGTTAAATCCTAAAAAAAAATTTGAAGGAAGGTGTTGGCGCCCGCAGGCAAATGCATTTTAGGAAACCAAAAAAAAATTTTGAAAAAAATTAACTTAAGGAATACACATTACAAAGTACAAACTAAAATGACTAGAATCTTAAACAGAAAAAACTATTTAAAATATTTATTTCATTAAACAAGGATTATTCAAGAGGTACTAGATTGTCAATGTTTAGAATATTTGGTCAGAGGTTACATCCTAAAAAAAAATTGAAGGAGGGTGTTGGCGCCCGCAGGCAAATACTTTTTGGGAAACCAAAAAAAAATAATTTTGAAAAATTTTACAGAAATAGGTACCGGTATGTCAATGTTTAATAAATTTGGCTAGAGGTTAAATCATAAAAAAAAATTGAAGGAGGGTGTTGGCGCCCGCAGGCAAATGCTTTTTAGGAAACCAAAAAAAAAAATTTTGAAAAAATTTAACTGTATGTTTATAAATTACAAAGTACAAACTAAATATCCCAGAATCTTAACAGAAAAATCTATTCAAAATATGTAGTTCATTAAAGAATGATTATTCATAGGGCACCAAGTTATCAATTTTCAAGTCAATACAAAATATTCAACTAGAGTTATATTAAAAAAAAAAAATTGAAGGAGGGTGTTGGCGCCCGCAGGCAAATGCTTTTCAGGAAACCAAAAAAAAAAATTTTGAAAATATTTTACAGAAGAAGGTACCGGTATGTCAATGTTTAATAAATTTGGCTAGAGGTTAAATCATAAAAAAAAATTGAAGGAGGGTGTTGGCGCCCGCAGGCAAATGCATTTTAGGAAACCAAAAAAAAATTTTGATTAAATTTAACTGTATGATTATACATTACAAAGTACAAACTAAATAGCCCAGAATCTTAACAGAAAAATATATTCAAAATATTTAGTTCATTAAAGAATGATTATTCATAGGGCACCAAGTTATCAATTTTCAAGTCAATACAAAATATTCAACTAGAGTTATATTAAAAAAAAAAAATTGAAGGAGGGTGTTGGCGCCCGCAGGCAAATGCTTTTTAGGAAACCAAAAAAAAAAATTTTGATTAAATTTAACTGTATGATTATACATTACAAAGTACAAACTAAATAGCCCAGAATCTTAACAGAAAAATATATTCAAAATATTTAGTTCATTAAAGAATGATTATTCATAGGGCACCAAGTTATCAATTTTCAAGTCAATACAAAATATTCAACTAGAGTTATATTAAAAAAAAAAAATTGAAGGAGGGTGTTGGCGCCCGCAGGCAAATGCATTTTAGGAAACCGAAAAAAATATTTGAATACATTTAACTATAGGAATAAACATTACAAAGTGCAAACTAAAATGACCAGAATCTTAACAGAAAAATATATTCAAAATATTTAGTTCATTAGAGAATGATTATTCAAGGGTACCCAATTGTCAATGTTTAAACAATTTGGCTAGAGGAAAAATCCTAAAAAAAAATTTGAAGGAAGGTGTTGGCGCCCGCAGGCAAATGCATTTTAGGAAACCAAAAAAAAATTTTGAAAAAAATTAACTTAAGGAATACACATTACAAAGTACAAACTAAAATGACTAGAATCTTAAACAGAAAAAGCTATTTAAAATATTTATTTCATTAAACAAGGATTATTCAAGAGGTACTAGATTGTCAATGTTTAGAATATTTGGTCAGAGGTTACATCCTAAAAAAAAATTGAAGGAGGGTGTTGGCGCCCGCAGGCAAATGCTTTTTGGGAAACCAAAAAAAAATAATTTTGAAAAATTTTACAGAAATAGGTACCGGTATGTCAATGTTTAATAAATTTGGCTAGAGGTTAAATCCTAAAAAAAAATTTGAAGGAGGGTGTTGGCCCCCGCAGGCAAATGCATTTTAGGAAACCAAAAAAAAATTTTGATTAAATTTAACTGTATGATTATACATTACAAAGTACAAACTAAATAGCCCAGAATCTTAACAGAAAAATATATTCAAAATATTTAGTTCATTAGAGAATGATTATTCATAGGGCACCAAGTTATCAATTTTCAAGTCAATACAAAATATTCAACTAGAGTTATATTACAAAAAAAAAATATTGAAGGAGGGTGTTGGCGCCCGCAGGCAAATGCTTTTCAGGAAACCAAAAAAAAAAATGTTGAAAATATTTTACAGAAGAAGGTACCGGTATGTCAATGTTTAATAAATTTGGCTAGAGGTTAAATCATAAAAAAAAATTGAAGGAGGGTGTTGGCGCCCGCAGGCAAATGCATTTTAGGAAACCAAAAAAAAATTTTGATTAAATTTAACTGTATGATTATACATTACAAAGTACAAACTAAATAGCCCAGAATCTTAACAGATAAATATATTCAAAATATTTAGTTCATTAAAGAATGATTATTCATAGGGCACCAAGTTATCAATTTTCAAGTCAATACAAAATATTCAACTAGAGTTATATTAAAAAAAAAAAATTGAAGGAGGATGTTGGCGCCCGCAGGCAAATGCTTTTTAGGAAACCAAAAAAAAATTTTGAAAAAATTTTACAGAAATAGGTATCGGTATGTCAATGTTTAATAAATTTGGCTAGAGGTTAAATCATAAAAAAAATTTGAAGGAGCGTGTTGGCGCCCCCAGGCAAATGCATTTTAGGAAACCAAAAAAAAATTTTGATTAAATTTAACTGTATGTTTATAAATTACAAAGTACAAACTAAATAGCCCAGAATCTTAACAGAAAAATCTATTCAAAATATGTAGTTCATTAAAGAATGATTATTCATAGGGCACCAAGTTATCAATTTTCAAGTCAATACAAAATATTCAACTAGAGTTATATTACAAAAAAAAAGTTGAAGGAGGGTGTTGGCGCCCGCAGGCAGATGCTTTTTAGAAAACCAAAAAAAAAATTTTGAAAAAATTTTACCGAAGAAAATACATTTCAAAGTTCAAACTCAAATTCCCAGAATATTAAACAGAACCTAGCCAGTCTCTTTTCAAATTATATATTATGTACACAGGTACTCAGCGTACTCCCAGGTATAGCCGGTTAATCTTGAAAAATTTTTATACAAAAAAGTCTACTAGAGTTCAATGAAGTGAAAAAAAAATTGTTTAAGAAATCTGGGTGAAATAACACTAAACAAAAGAATACGCTGGAAGCTAAATACTGCAATACATATTAACTACAATCCAAAAACTAGGTGTTGTTTACATTATAATAATGCGAACAGTTATAATATCTGATCAGAGGTGTATCACGGTAATATATGTATTAGAAAATGTATAAAAACGAATGTAAATTATAAAGGATGCAAAGAAATTAAATGATAAAAGGTCCTGCACGGACTCTACTATGTGATTGTAATTTATAAAGGAGACAAAACCATATATTAAATTAAAACTATTGATTTTATACATTTTCTATTTACAAAAACTCATAAGTATTGAAAACTTTATAAAACCCTAATAAAATAATATTTTGTTATATTTTAAAATACATTTTATAATTTGTTTTGGTAAAAAAATCATTTTAATAACTATACTGGTTCAACTCTTGCTGACAGTCTTTAAGAGCGTGTTAAAAACTATGATAAATAGTTAACAATAAATTTCCTGCCCTATCCGAACCGAACTTAACCTAACCAAATTAATAATATTTAAATATTTTCTTTCATCGTTATGTTTTCAATATCGAATACCTTGATAGTTAGTAGGAAAAGATCATCGCAAAGCTCACGACCGGTGATGGTAGTCGTCTATCATCACCATAGCTTCAACTAACCATAGGTTTACCTAACTAACCTTCTCATGACTCATTAGGACACTTTGAATAAAAAGATCCTGAGTTACAGGCTGCCAAACTCAAGTGTTTGATTATCAAGTTGATCCTTAGATTGTTGACAACCTTAATCCATGCTATGGATGAAGCCCATAGATAATAAAGATATGTATAGTCCACGCCTATTTAAATACATTTCAGGCCGCGTTCCCGGAGGGGAAGGAAATTGAGGCTCCATTATATTGATAGTCGATACTCGAGTTGGCCTCAATTGTTCCCCTCGAAGATCAGACCGCTGATAAGACTATCATGTCCTATCCATTATGTTATATCTTTATTATCTATGATGGAGCCATACCCAGCTCACTCGTGTAAACAATTTGAAGCACATAAAAGAATCTCTATTATTATTTAAATATTTCAATTCATAATATGAATTCCCAGCCCTGTCCCCCATACTCTGATATTAAAAGCCCAGCCCACCTTCATATTATTCTCTATGCAAAAAGTAAATTTAAGACAAATTTGTAAATCAATGCACAGTCTCTCTATTGTACTAATATTTGTGATTTCATTAATTTTCAGTATTTTGTATAATTAGATTGGGAAAACATAAGACAATATAATTTACACAAGACTGTGGCTAACCTAACCTTGATAAAAGTATATAATATAAGTACCTTCTATATTTAAATTAATCGTTTTTTTTTTTTTTTTTTTTTCGGGTACTTTATTGTTGGACAGCACTTTAACTACGGTCCCTTAACTTACTGAGGAAACCTTGAGCCATTTCCTTTTAGGAAATCAATTAAATCCTCACACATAACTCTTAATTCAAGATTTTGTAACTAATACAATCATAATATAATATGAGTATAGTACATTTCGTAATATTTTTTTATAATATTTACTGTTAGTGAAATATTAAGTTTGTATTTCTAATATAATATATTTTATGATATTTATGGACGACACTTGCACCATGGCCCCTCGATATAGTAATGTGGCGACCCGGCACATCTCTTTTAGAAAAATGATTAAATACTTAATCAAGTCTTTCAATTTACTAAACGTTTATATTTTGTAGATAATTTGAAGAAAAATTTAAAAATGAAGAGAGACTGTGTGAATTAACAAAATTTTTGGTATGAAATGTTTATTTGAACACCTGTTATAATGTATTATATTGAACTTAAGTTAATTTTTTATAATGTACTATACTAAAGATATGAACATTTATTACAATATACGTATATTATACATAGATTTCAAGTATGATTTTTTTTAGTTTTTTTTTTTGAAAGTTATTTTTTTGGCTTTTATGTACGTATTTTTTTTGGGAGATCCCTACTATTACAACACCGTTACCAATATGCATTTTTTTTTTTTAGTTAGTTAATATAATTGCATGTTTTCATGATTTCTTCGTATTTATGCTTATTTTCTTAAAATGTTTTTATATTTTCGGTTCATCCGTTACTTACCTACATACCTACCTACCAAGTGTGTAATTAAAGAATTTTTTTTGTAAACCAATTTGAATTATAATTTATTAATTTAAAAAATGTTTAATAAAAACGTTTTCATTCAGTATTTTTTTGAATTTTATAATATTTGCCTGTTTTTAGTGCATACATGCAGACAAATATTTAACACTTTTTCATTGCATGAAATTCACAACCCTGATAACTTGATAACACTAAGAGGATGTCAGATTTTTAGCGCACCATTTATTTCTCTCTCTGACCCAATCATTTTAGTGTTTTCTTAATCGTACATTTGGTATGCTACGCGTGGGTCAAAGATGGAAAACAAATAGTGCGCGGACATCCCAACCGGCAACATCTTTACACGAGTGAGCTGGGTATGGCTCCATCATAGATAATAAAGATATGGATAGGACATAATATCTATATTATCTATGGGCTTCAGCCATAGCATGGAATGTGTCAACAATCAAAGGATCGACTTGATAATCAAACACTTAAGTTCGGCAACCTGCAACTCAGGATCTTTTTATTCAAAGTGTCCTAATGAGTCATAAGAAGGTTAGTTAGGTAAACCTATGGTTAGTTGAAGCCAAAGAGTCAATAGGGCCTTTGCAATTCAAGATCTTTTCCTACGTATTCGGCATTTTTAACATAAATATTCTACCTTTACACTTTTTCTTCCCCCGTCTCTCACAGGTTCAGCCACTCTCATTCCACACCTCCATATGATCGGTATTCTGTCTATCCATCTCTTCTTCAGTCTTCTCGTCCATCATTTCTCCCGTAAATTAACTTCTATAGCCACTCTCACTATCTCTTATCATACAGTGACCGAACCACCTAAACCTATTCTCTCTTGTTTTCACTACAATATGTACATTACCCTACACTACCCTTAATTAATTAATTTCTTATTCTATCCTCTTTTGTACCTTAACACCTTACTTATTATTCTCATATCTGCTACTCTCACTCCACTTACCTACCCTAACCTCACATTTCTTTTTCATCTTTCCCTTTCATACTCCAAACATTCTGAAATCCTGTTGACTCATTTCCTTATCTTCGCCATATCACACACTTCCTACTTCCTATTCACTCAGTCTCTAGTTACCTACAAGTCATCGTACTTGATTATCGGTGAAAATATTTAAATATCATTGAGCGAATTCCCTACTCAAAAGAATTGCTTAAAAAAATATCATACCTCACCAATTTTCTAATTTTGAACACGACTTTATTGATAGCCCGAATAGTGTTATACCAGTATAGTTACAATACAAATATTGAAAATTTCCTGGCAATACATCCCCTGATCAATTAACTATAATAAAAAAAACTCTTCCAGTGAAACCTAGCTTTACTGCAGCACACGCTGTCGTCGAAGAAACAGCTATCTTCATCCGTCTACATCTCGCTCCATCTCCATCTCTCTCTACATCTCGCTAATTGAAACTTATCTAGTATACAATACTAGTATCTTTATGATCTGTAATATATTCTGGTGTTCGATGCAAAAGATTGAAATAAGATAAAAATACATATTTTTTTGGTTTTGAATATGAAAGCTATGGGATGATCGATATGAATTTTGTGAGAAATCTAGAGGTACTAAAAAACTAAGACGAGTGTGTTGAATGAAATAAATTTAAAAAATGATTAACACAACAATCGCTTAAAAATTAATTTAATTCAAATAATGAGATGAACCTTATTAGATCATTTAAATTTCCCAGAACAAGCCCCCAGTTGTTGGTCGCATGCCAATTTTAACCATATACTAGACCACAAGTTTATAGACATTCTATAATGCATTCTGCTGCCGGTGGCCCTAGATAGACACTGTTGGGGAAATTACATTTCTTTAGTAATTAAATTACGATACGAATTATAAGTTACGTAGGTACTTGTCCAATACTCGACTACCAGAATTTAAATTAAAGAATGTGGTATACCTAGGTAACATATCGATCGATTCTAAAACAGAAACTTAACCTAGGTACAAATAATATAACAATAACAAATAGTGAAATGTGAAAATTTGAAGAAAATTTCCTATAGGTATATCCCGTAAAACCCCCAAAATAAAACGTACGTTTGAGGTGTTCTCTTAAAACCCAAATATTTAATGCCCGTATCCCGTATGCATATAAAATGTATGTTTCACATTTAACGAAAACTAAAACTATCGTGACGGAACTGAATTACGAAGAACGTATAAAACAAAAATAATCGTCACCAAGTGATAGGTATAATCTGCTATGTACTTACAAATCATATTAAATAACATTAATCATTATGTATTTTCTTATTTTGTTAGGTAGGTATAAAAACCTACCTTCCTACTTATAAAAGCATTACCTAATCATTAATAAATTAATTAATAATTTTTAAAACATTGTGTTCAAAAAAATAAAAAAAAAATGTGATTTTAATTAGAGTCTTGTAATGTACCTACCTATATTTAAAAAATAAATAAATATAATAATAACTGTTGAACTTTAAGGGACATAATAGGTAACACATTCGTGTATGTAGTATTACACTATTTATATACCTATACGAGTATATGAGTAGGTATATTATTCATAAGTGCGCACACGTCAGGATAGGCAGTTGACCATTCCGTGAATATACTTTTATGTGTACATGGTTATACATCCCTAATCCCTATGATATAGAATATAGATATTAGGTGAACAATAGAAGTTAAGTATGTGACACTAAATTAATAGTTACCTATAACTTATAACGTTGTATTTGGAAAAAAAATTACCAGTTATTAATTAAAATTGTATCTTATGACCATTATCAGTTATAAGTCATAACATATATTTCTATAAATTAAACCAAAATATTTATATATTTATATTAAGTACCCTGTATAGGTATGCACCTATTAATTATAGTTATTCTACAAACAGGGACTGGAAAAACGACGACGGCGTTTATATCTCGCGTATTTTATACATTTCTAGTCCGGAACTAAAATATGCGCCTACAACACTTGGATAGCACATTTTTCGTGACATTAAATATTTGTTTTAAGTCTTAAAAGTAAATTTAAGCCCCAAAAGAATATAAAAACAAACTTACTTTAATTATCGACTCCTTCGGCGGAATCCGTGACGTGTGTGAACTGCGACGCCCATGAGGAAACGCTCCAGAATACAGCCAGAACTAAGAATATTGTGATTTATGAAAAATAAAATTATACGAAACGCAGTAAGTTTTTTGCTCATATCTTCTTTGCTTATTGAAATTTTAGAATTTTTAATCGACTGTGTCTTCTGCAACGACTTTGAGATTTGCCATAGATTAAATAAATAAATGATAGATATCATACTAGGTACGTCAATATGATGAATCCACGGATGTAATATAATGCAACTTTTTATATCAAAGAATTCTATGTTAAGGACCAATTTGTTCATTTAAATTTGATATGACAATAAACCAAAATTGTTTATAATTTTGAATTTGAATCATAATAATATGATATAGGTATTATTTAAATTATTATTTTCGTTTATCAATTTAATTATTGATTAAGGTGGTGAATAGATATCAGAAGCACAAGAATATTTTTATAAGAGCACATTGTATTTTATGAATTATTAAATAAAAATGTGATTACTGGATTTTAGAGTTAACATAAAGCCATAAACGTATACAGTAAATTCATCAAATACTATAATGCCAACTATATTTTTACAATGATGTGTGTTTTTTTTTTTAATATTTTTAATTATTTTTTCTTGTGGACTGTGTAAACGTTAAGTATTCGTAATAAAGATTCAATTTTCATATATAATATTATATTATAGGCACTCAGTATGTGATCATATGTTTATTTTTAGTTTAATTTAATTGTAGGTATTTAGTAAATAATAATAGGTATACGAAATTGTGTTTTCGAATAGCAATTTATTGTTTGTATTAATACCTACACCATAATAGGGAACTAAAATTTTGTAAATGATGTACATATTTATTTTTGGTGTTTTAAGGCTGCTGTAAGATCAATTTATGAGAGTCCTTGCATTAAATTGTTAGGATTATTTGATATGAATAATTATTTTATTACATATAGGTTTATGACATATTGGTAAGTCGATCAGAAACTATATTTACACTGAATGTTAATAGTAAAAAGCTATTAAAAAATCTATTATTTGTTAATAATAATTAAGACTTAAATATTAGCAGTAATCTTGTTCCTTTCACAAAATGTTTTTTAATTATTTTTAATTTAATTTACATTTATCCCAAAGTGATTTCTGAATAATCATTCAATGATGAATTTAATAGTTACATTCTCGGTTACATTAATTGGATTATAAATTAAAATAAACTACAGTTTCCAGCTTCTACTACAACATTATTTTATATTTTATTTTATGTTTTTAATTTTTTAAACGCAGTCTGCACCTTGTGTTGGTGATTTTACACGTAATATAATAAAATTGATACTAGTGATGAGTAGGTAAGTACCTTATTGTTTAATCAAATTATTTACACGATTATTAACTAAAAAAATATCTATGAAGTATAAACATCCGCATTTCCATTAACTATAAATTCATAATTGTATAAGCTATACATGTTACATATATTTTTCGAAAAAACTATTTAAAAAAACAAGAATAATTCCTATTTGATGTCACACGGGTTGATCTAGCAACAGACTGCTACGACAACTGTGCAATTTTTTTTAAGCATAATACGTTTTGAAAACGTCCAGAAAAGAGTTTGTTTTAAGACTGTCTGTCTTGATAACAACTAATTTAATTTAGAGTGTATTGTTATATTATATTATAATGAAATTAATAATTATAGTAAAATATATAATTGCAAGACATTTAATACCTATATATCTATTGCCATCTAGGGTATAAATTACACTAAAAAAAGTGTAAGTATGCTAATAAAATATATGTGGTGTATAATGTATTTATGTATATAAAAATATAAAATATAAACTATAAAGATTAATAACATTATATTGTTTTAAATACTTCGCGCAAACCTAAGGTGATACCCGGCGTATAGTATAACATGCAAAAAGGTGCGTATTAAACTTGGCGTGGTGAAACGAAGACGGTCTCGCGTATTTTATACATTGCGCTATTGGGATTAAACTTATAAATGCTTCTACGTCACCTAGTTAACAGATTGTCCGTGGCAATAAATATTTAATTTAAGTCTAAAAAGTAAATGTAAAATAGTAGGTAATAATATGAAAACAAACTTACTCGTAAACATCTACTCTTCCGGTTAAACGTAGCTAGAGTGCTGCCATCGCCGAAGAAACAGCTATCTTCATCCATCTTTATCTAATCATCTCACTCACACATGAGCTGAAACTTGAAAGTATCAAAATATTTTATGAAAATAACGTGATCAAACGAAAATTGCGAATTTGTATTACAACTTATCCGGTTTAACGAACTGTCCGTTTATATTTGTGGCCTATTAGTTTTTTGTTCACTGAAATCAAAATATACAATATATTATATTTATAATACAATAGTATTGCTGAAATTATTAGAATTGTTAACCATCGCCGACGAATTTCGACAATTGACGATTGCCATAGATATCATAAAATATATTATTTACTATGATAAATCCAAAGAACTTATATATTATTATATAAGTACTCAGTATACCTATACGGTATATTTATAAATCGTATTTACAGAAATCTTTGTGATCTGCAATGCACCTATTCTGCTTTTCTATTTCAATTATAGTTCGCATGCCAAATTTAATTATACAAACTGGTCCGCAAGTTTATAGACATTCTAATACATTCTCCCGCCAGTGCCAATAGACAAAGTGTTTGAGAAGTTATAAAGTTATATTTTTTTGGTACCTAATTAATTTACAATATGAATTATTATAAGTTATCTATGTAGGACATGTAGGTACTTGTCCAAAACTCGACTACCTGCAATTCATTGGTTTTTATGGTATAGCCTTACGAAGTTCACGATTTTCGGTGTTTTACGCACCCGTACAACGCTTAAAGTTTACCGAGCTTATTAAGTATTACTAATTAATTTTTTTTTTTAATCTAGGTAAATCAACGTTTTAAAATTGATGATGCAAAAATAATTCTGACACCCTCCCATGGTGGTTTTACATAACAAGTCGAGGGATGTTTTTGATTTTAATTGTTCGAGCAAGCGCAGTGTGGTATACCGGGTACATATGAAAATACCAAAAATTTCAATTAGTTATAATACATATAACTTAAAAATAAAACTGACCGCCGAGTTCAGACTTCCCTGTCGTTTTCAGTTAAAAACTAATGATTTCCGGCAATTATTTTTTGCAATATCGTTCTTAATTCGTTGTTACTTGTAATATATACATATGCCTATTTTAAAAATATTATTCGTGGGTAATTGAAACGTCTAAAATATATTATCATATACAAATAAGATAATAAACAAATAACCGGCTACGGTATTAATAATATTTAATAATATCAATATAAATATAGTATACAATATCCTAGGCTGACAAATCGTCTCCACTTAAAATCGTTTTTCGTATACTATGATATTATATCATTGAATTCAAATTTAACACCATCCATTACAGTGACCCACTTGTAACCTACTGTTCAGCCGAGTCACTTCCAATTTTTTTTTTTTAGATTCTGAGGGAAGCGATGAATGTATTGATTTTACAATGATATGTGTTTTGTTTTTATTTTTTTTTTGTGTCTGTCATCACCTTTTAGGACAGTAAAAGTGCTTGAATTTTCTTTAACAGTAACTTTTCTGATAGGAGAGTGAATCTAGTTGGTACTATGGGGGGTCAAAAGTAAAATTTTCCCAGTAGTTTTCAAAAGTGACATGAAAAACAAAGGAAAAACGGGAATTTTTTACGCTAAGTCCGTTTTTGAGAAAATCGATTTTGGTTTTTGGTGCAACTCTAAAACAAATGACCGTAGGTACATTAAATTTTGACTGAATGCTTATATTAGCATTTTCTATACACCATAACATTTTCCAAATATTTTGACTTATTTTGAGTCGTTTACGGACATTTTCAGTTTCCATTTTATTTTAGTTTTTTTTTCTATAAATATCAATAAAATGTTATTTGTTGGTTACGAAAGCTTGAAAATTTAATAGAAGGCTCCTAGGTTATTGTTTCAAAGGCAGATGAAAAAAATTAAAAATCCTTAGTCATGGTTTTTAGAATACACTTTAAAAATATCAAGTACCCACGAATAGTATTTTTTAAATTACAACAAGTAATAACTAAAAAAATAAAATGTTTAGTATTCAAATTAAACAGTGGATAATGTTATAAAAATGTTGACCTATCAGGATGTAAATGCGTACGGGTATAGTTTTTGAGTTATTCAACTTTGTTTTCTAAAGATAAAAGGTCCATGGTAAGTGAGTCAATGGGTTTATAAGATATGGTGGCTATGGTCCTTTACTCCTTTGAACATTTTAGTCATTAATATTAATTATTTGTAAAAATGGCCAAAGTATTATAAATACTAGATCCAGTTTTACGTCTATTTTATATTTATGAAAACCATTTTTAAGGACTATATCCTTTGTAACAAACATTTTAATAACTAAGAAAGTAAGAAACTAGTCATTCAAATTTTGAATCGGTACATCAAAATTTAAAGAGGTGGGTAAGTGGACGTCGCTCTGCTGTACAGTAGGTTACAAAAAGGGTCACTGTAATGGATGGTGTTAAATTTGAATTCAATGATATAATATTGTATAAGAAAAACGATTCTGAGCGAAAACGGTCAGTCACCCTATGATATTACCAAGTATATTTGATGATATTATTGTGAATAAAGTAATTTATATATTTACTTATTTACGTGGAACCTTGATTTAAATTTTCAATCCTTAGCTTCAAAAGTTGAATATTTTATAAATTTTTAACTACAAAATAATTATTAAATTTTAAATTTGATCAAAATTTGAACTTAAAATGCTTATAAAAAAAATTGTACCTATGTATTTTCAATATTTATTAACTGCTATTGTAACAATATATCAGGAGCCTTGCATACAATTTTCACGTTTTTTTACCTAACAAATAAAATTTTATTGATATTTATAGAAAAATAAACTAAAAAAATTGAAAACTGACAATAAACAGTGTCCGTAAACAGCTCAAAAAGAGTCAAATTATTTTCAAAATTTTATAGTGTATAGAAAATGCTAATATTAAGCATTCAGTGAAATTTTCAAGTATCTACAGTCATACATTTTTTAATTACAACAAAATAAGAAAATCGTTACATGAGATATCGAGTGAATATCAAATGTTGTAAAAATATGAATTTCAAACGCTCATAAAATTTAATTTGACTTTCTTGTAGACATTTTATATTAATAAAGGTAGACAAACTTATGGATAATCTTGTATTACATTTTCAAATCTTAGATTTAAAAAGAAAAAATTTTATCAATTCTCAATTCAAAATAATTTGCTAATTTTCGTGAATTTTCCGTATTTTGTCAAGATTTGAACTTTAAATAATTACAAATAAAAACTGTGACTAAGGACTTTTAATATTTTTCAAATGTCATTGTAACAATATATTAGGAGCCTTGTATTAAATGTTCAAGCTTTTTTACCCAACAAATAAAATTTTTTTGATATTTGTAGTAAAAAAACTAAAATAAATGGAAACTGAAAATGTCCGTAAACAGCTCAAAATAAGTCAACATTTTTGGAAAATGATATGGCGTATAGAAAATGCTAATATAAACATACAGTCAAAATTGCATGTACCTACGTTCATTTCTTTTAGAGTTACACCAAAAACCAAAATCGATTTTCTCAAAAACAGATTTTGCGTAAAAATTCCCGTTTTTCCTTAATTTGTCTTTTGTTTTTCACGCCGCTATTGAAAACTACTGGGAAATGTTTACTTTTGACCCCCTAAAGTACCAACTAGATTCACTTTCCTATCAGAAAAGTTACTGTTGAAGAAAATCCAAGCATTTTTACTGTCCTAAAACATGATGACAAACGGAAAAAAAACACATCATTGTAAAATTAATACATTCTTCACTCAGCTCTGAGTCTAAAAATTAAAATGTTTTAAATACTGCAATTTCATATATTTTTTTTTATTTGTATAGAATATAAAAAAGGAACATTTTTATTTTATTAATAATAAATATATTAGTATAAGTTAAATCTATAATTGTATTATGATGATTTTTTTTTAATTTTTATTTACGAAGTACAAAATATACAATCTGTATATCGAGGCACATAGGTAACTATAATAATAATTGATAGTTAAATGTAATATTATCAAGTATGAATTAGTATCATTTATTAATTTATAATAGCTATTGTTTAGGTAAACACTAAACTCATATCTCATTTTTTATTATATTTATTATATTTATTATCTCTCTTTATTATTAGTAGCAGAGAATTAAAAAAAAAAAATCATTCAGTAAATTATTAACTGAATTTTAGTTCTATAATAAGTATGAAACTTATTATATTTCTGAGTGGTCTGTATTAAAATACCTGAACATAATTTGAAAATGTTGAAAATAAAATTTTACTAAATATTAACGCTATAAAAAGTATTTTTTTAGCTTTTTTATCAGTAATTACAAATTATTTTTATGTTTTAAAAAATTTTTTACAATAATTATTTTTTATAGCTATTTTCAAAAATTAAATTAAATTATATTTAAATTCCATACACTTTTTTCTTAAGAAGCTACCAGTACCACCTACGGATAACCTAACCGTATTAAGTTACCCAACGTAATTGATTCGTTTTCATAAAACTTTAAATTTCCTAGTCACCATCGTACGTGGTCTAAATACATAAGTAGGTATACGGTTTTTATTCAAACATGATTATAATGGAAGAAGGTTGGTTGTATATATTAAAATCAATAGTATCGTGATTTATAGGAGAATAGTAAAGTTACGTTGAACTATCTATTACAGTTTTTAGTTAAACATTTTAAAACAACAACTTAATTGAAATCCAGACATGTATTTATTTTCGATAGTATACGCTACACGCATTAACCATTAGGTAGGTATGATAGAAGTAAGATATTTTCAACAATTTAATAATACGCTTACACGGCGTTTTAAATCGGCAATTTAGGTACACTGCTGTTGTTGTGGACTAAATTTTACTGGTTATAACAGAATATTATTATGAATCAAGATTACTTCGAAATAAAATCATGAAAAAATAACAATTATTATGCAAGTGTATAATTATTAGTTTTATTTTCCGTTGGGAGTTTGCCTACAAATGGCTAACCAGTGTTGTAGGCTTGAAATTATGTTTGAAGGTAGAAAGCGCGAACTAGTCTGGTACGAAATTCGCCGTGAGGTGAACATTCGGCCTCAAGCATTCACTACCATACTAAGTCTTCCCATGATGCGTTCCATCCCGCATTTATCAAAACGGTAACCTCCATAATATATAAGTTTAAATATAAATTTAAGTTAAATATTATGCCAATCTTTCGGATGCAACCGGATGCATATAATATGGATACCACCGTCCACCCTGCAGCTGACCTACTTATAACAACTACACTTAATTTTAAAAAAAAACCATACATACTACACCGTTAGTGAGGTACGCCCAAACTGATGTGCAATATTCTATAGTACCTACGTAATATTAAAATAGTATAATATTCAATCAACTATCTATACTAATAAACCTTGTCCACGGGTAAAATCCACGCTAAAAATAAGTTCTTTTTTAAATAAAAAAGAAAAGTTCTAAAGAAAAGTTTCTATAAGTATGTTCCAACCCACCCAGATTAGCTGCAAAACCTGTAAGTACAACATTAGGTAATTAAAACCTATTTTTTCTTTTTTTTTCTTTTATTGGACTTGATGAAGACCAAAATTGTTACCATTATTATATATATTATTTTTAGAAGTCTGTTCCATTTAATATTAAATCTTAAACTTTTATGAACTAAACGATGGAATAAGTGAAGTTGAATGACTAAATGAGTACCGTAACCATCCGTGGACCGTGATTACCACTTACTGCATATTGTAGATGCGTCTATTATATTACGGTCACATAGTTCAATTCAAAATGTATCCAAAAACAATTTCAAAACACTCATTCACCGTAAATACAAACAAAATAGTATGGTAATCTAAAACTTGCGTGTTTGGAAAATATCGCTGGAAAAATGCTATAGAATATAATAAATTCATCATTCATATGTTTATAATATATGATATTTTTGGGTGGAAAATAGCTCACATGTAAGATTGATTCTTTTCAAAATCTGTATCAAATTTAAATTTATATGCGTATATCTTTATTTTCGTGGCTTATATTATAAATCCTCAAAGACATCAACTCATCGCCGCTAGTTTTTCTCCAGGTTATTTTCACGTATGGTTTTGAATTTTTACAGGTACTCCATATATTTATCGTAAAGCATAAACGTAATTTATTTTTCAATATCAATGTGACAATATAGGTACCTATAAAATCGCGGGACGTGAGGCTAAATAAATAGTAGGTATGGATAGACGAATCTATATAACTGGCAAACAAATCTGTCTGCCTTAGGCCAAATTTACATTTAAATTTTTTATCAAATAGGATATAATTAGAAAGGATATGCTAAAATATTTTTTTTTTTTAAGACGTGTTACTCCGTCCCTTACGCCCTCTCCAATTCAATTGCTGAATTTACGTAATTTGAGTCGAATAAACTGAATTGTGCCGCGGTATATAAAACTTCGAGTCGCTCTGCTTTAGAAGTTAGTTAGGTGAAAGTGTAAAACAGAACTGACAAGAGTATGCAATCGCATTTCATTAAAGCTAACAGCGCTAACCCAATTGATTTTGGAGAGAGTCATTTGCGAAGAGCGTACTAAGGTATAAGACGATCATAGGATTAGCGAATATCACTCAATACGGACGATATATGACAATAAATTGTGTAACGAATACCTATAATATGAAAGTCCGTTATAAAACAAATTTATAAAGACAATTTCGAAGCAGCATCAAACCAGCATTGGCACAAAGTGTGTGTGTGTGTGTTTGTGTGTGTGTGGTCCATACCCAGTCGATTTTGTGAGTCGTACTAAATGTATTTTTTCATCTATTTTACTATTGATAGTATCAATAATGTTTTAAATGACTTTGGCAGTTTGGCACCACTGACTTGAAGTGTTTTTTAAGAGTCTCGGTGCATTAATGGAATTCCTACATTCAATCCATTAAAAATACGACCAACTTGTGTTTTTATTTTTTCAATTCTTTTTTATTATGAATTAGATGTTAAATATTATATATTTATATTTGTTAAATTGTTAAACAATATCATTGAACAATATATTATAATATGCACAATAATAACGTAATGTTTAAATTATATTTGTAATAAATTACCGATTATCAGTGGTTATACTTATGTTTAAATAAATAATTAAAGCAATCGTGTTAAAAATAATTTTTTAATTAGTCAAATGTTGTCCCTCCCTAAAATTTAAAAAGAAAGAAAATTGGAGGTTCTTTAGATAATATACAGGATTATTATGTTTATTTTAACATACATGTACGATGGCAATTTGGCAATATTTGAATTAGTAATCAGTAAATTGGGATTCGGCAAATCGGAATTCGGCGATGTGGGAAGACACCTGCAGGGGCATAATTAAGGGGTCAAAGGAGTCAATCTCCTCATATAACTTTTTTTTACTATTATTGCATTTGTATTTTTTTGTGAGACTTAGCCTCCCCCTCCCCTCCCCATACAAAATTCTAAGCTACGCCACTGGTTCAGTGTATATTATAATAATAACATTATTCGTATCATGGTATTTTGCCCGTGTATTTCGTGGAATCGTATCGGTAGGTCTAATACCGCCCGGTCGGTCGGTCGTTATATTTATGTATTCATCGTCAGACGTCAATTAACTTACACTCGATATAGATGATGATATTAAATTATGATCAACTTTGTTAAATTTAAAAGTGGCTTTTAAACCAAAAAACCATGACAAAATACTAAAGGAATTTGGTTTGACAGATTTCAATTTTTAAAACTGATTTTAATTGATTAACAAGGTTTCAATCGAGGCGATTTTGTATATCTATTTTTCAGCTCTGATGTCGATAAATAAAAATATGATGGTTTTTTATTTATATTTATTTGTCATGATTCATGACACTATCAATATTCGGGATGTTAAAAATCGGCTCTAGTCAAACCTAGTAAACTTGTTAATCAATCATAATCCGTTTTAAAAATAAAACCCTTCAAACCAAATTCCTTCAGTTTTGTCTGGCTTTTTAGTCTAAAAGCCACTTTTTTCATCGACTGCAGCAGAGATATTGTATTATTATGATGCGTATACGTGATACGTCACTAGACACGGCCAGCTATAACTTGAGACGTACTGTCGTATTTCCCATTCCCAAATACTACATGCTAATTGTTATCGATAGTCCACCCGCAAATAGGTATGTTGGTTGTTCATAGGGTCATCAAAATTAATCTTGAATCTGATGTAATAGAAAATACCTAGATTATATTTCCAAACTCCAAAAAAATTTGATCTAGTTCGATAAAAATATCACACGCGTCTGTTGTATCCGTCATACAAACGTACAATATACCAAATTGTACATAAACAATAATCTTTTCACTCTGTTATTTTTAATATTAGAGTGAATTGGCCTATGATAAAATTTAAAGTTAAGATTTTTATCTATAGGGTATTTCGGAGGGTTTTATTGATATTATTATTTTTAAGCAAGTTACGATTGTTTTAAAATGTACAAAATATGTACAATTTCAAGAACGTCATAACTTGTTTCTTAATAAAAATATCAATAAAAACCTCGGATATGCTCTAGATAATAATCTTACCTTTACATTTTATAACAGGTCAATTCACTGAAATTTTAAAATTTACAGAGTAAAATCATTGATCATTGTGAATGTAAAATTTGTCATGTTGTACGTTTGTAAAACGGGAACAATGCATACGGGTGTGGCGTCCTCTTAAGTTGAATTTCATAATAGACTATAATTTAAGAGTATGTCAACGCACTATTTGTTTTTTTTCTGGCCAACGGGTAACATAAACAAAACGCAGTCACGATTCACTCAACATCATTTTTTTTTAATGTATTTTAGTAATCTTAGAGTAAAATTACCCATTACAAAAATCTTAGAGAATAATATATTAGAATGTTTGACATATTTATTCGTCAAAATATTGTCTCAAAACAATGTAATACATATTATAAAGTCAAATAATAATAAAATATAAAACCACGATATGTCAAACCCTCAAAAATATTATTTTCTATAATTTTTATAATGGTGATTTTACCCCCCCCCCCCCCACCAAGAAAATTCCTAATTACGCCATTGAAAGACACGGTACGATGTAACTACTAGTTACTACCACCTACATATTATATTAACTACATAATTTCAGTAATTCATGTACAACCATTTCAACCTTCCCCCCTCCTTCCCACACACAAATATAACCAAATTACACTACTGTAGTTGTTACAACTTCAAAATAGTATACATTAATAAAATAATTATTTTAAAAAATGGAATCTCTACCTCCATAATAGTGCTTTTGAATAAATACTCTAACACATTACACATTTAAATGGTTTTATATCTTAACAGTCACTGTCATAACTAAAAAATATGATTCATTATTTATATGACTAGTTGAGGAATTTAAATGTAGGTACCTAAAACCTATGTAAAATTGACTCTGTCCAACTAAAGAAATAATCAAATCTTGTCATATGATTGTGATGGTGTTTTTTCTACTACTTCATCTCACAATATTTGGCCCAATCGCTATTTTGTCGTAGATTACAACGTCATTGGGCCTATAAAATAATTCAGATCCACAAAAACACCCTACAGTTATTCAATATTATATATTTATTGAAATCGACATAATGTCGGTATCAAAAGAACTACGTTGCGTTATAATATTATTGACAATTTGTTGTTTGTTGTAACTGCGATTTGCGAATTGAGCGTATAAAATATAGGTCATGATACAGACACTCATTTATCTGAATCTGAAGTGCGGAGCGATGAATCAAAAAAAAAATAAAAATATATATTCAATAATGTCAACAGTGTATTTACAATTATTTGTTTCAATGTTCCCATATTGTAATACATTATGCACACATAATACACATGATATACAATATGTATATGAAAATAAGACACTTATTTACAATTTACTTTCAACCAATGACAAGAGGATATAGTTACTTGCTTAGACTTGAATCGCAATTAAAATAAATACAACTGAATAATATAATCCCAGTTAAATTCGTTGTAATTACGAGTATAATTATGCAAATGGAAATATAATAAGGATTTGTATTAATTTAAAGAAAAAAATCACGACCTGTATGCTTATTATAATGAAATGTGTAAAAGTACTTCAGTACTTTTCTATAGATAATTGTTTGAAGTTCACAACATAAAATTTAGTTTTAAACTACATAATAATCGATACATAATCGTCAATTTGACTCAACAACGAATTGATTTATTACTACCTATTATTATTTATTCATCAACTCATTAATTTAAATTATTTTATTGATTTATTGTAAATAAAATATATTTATTTTTTTATTTCCTTAAAAATTCAATTAACAACATTGTCAATATAAAAAAAACCATTAACTAAGTGTCTTGAGAAAAGCGAATTAACTTGATTATTTGGAACGTTTCGGGTTCCGCGCTGTCTCCGAGTTTTTGTGAACTACTCAAAAGACCCCAAGGTTCACTAACGCCTATAGGGTAAGTATAAATTAATCAATTATTCAAAATGAATAATATTATGTGAGAAGTTTTATTTTTAGTTACTTACTCACTTTAGTAGACCATATTTCTAAATTTACAATATTACCAAAACGGTGAAATTTCTTAAAAATCTATACAAAAAAAATTTGAATTCTTCTCTATTATTAGGTATTTTTTTGTATGCGGTCTACCATTTTGTCCATATTTAAATATGTTTTATGTTTAATTAAAATATCGATAAGTACATAAATCTACATATATAATAATATATATATGTATATTTTAATAATAATAAATATATTTTGGTATATACATATTATATTATATAGGTATAAATAATATTTGGTTTGTTTATTTTGTTTCTAGTAAAACATCATTAAATACAAACGACTAAACCGCACACTGTTATCTAAACATCTAATTCTAAATACCGAATAATTTTTTGAAACGAAGTTTTTTATGGCACGATGCCGACTGGCCGGGAAAAAACGTTCCTGACGAAATACTTTAATTTATAATATTATATTAAACAGTTTTTTTAGCCAAAACATCCAATTTTTATTCCATCATACCGATCGATCTAGCAATGCGATAATATTTTTTAAAACTGATTTGAATTCGTTATTATGTCTACTTGAGATTGGTCGGTCCACACTTTTCCCAATTTCACCCCCCCCCCCCCCGCCCGACATCTATAAATTTAGCTTGAATATTTTGAAATTTCGGAATTTTCAAACGTGGTTTATTCGGGATTTAAATCAGAAATCTTAAAATGTGGACTGACCGATCTCAAAAAGACATTCTAACGAATTCAGATCAGTTTTCTAAAATATTATCGCATTATTAGATCGATCAGTGGGATGGAACAAAAAAAAAAAGCGGGAACGGTAGGTTGTAGTGACGGTCTGCGATAGATTGATTATAAATATCTTGCGTATATTGATGATATAATTTTTGATAATACATCACTACACTACGTATATTATTCATTTATAATTATTATAATTAATAAAATATATATGTAATAAGTATATATAATATAAGTATTGAAATATACGTAATATATTTTCTTTCATGAAACGTCGCCCGTGATTGAAATAGCTCAATTCCCGCCCTTGCCACACAATATACTATTATTTCATGAAATTGTATTCGTAGAATAATCTGATTGTTTCATATATCCCTGCATAGTGATACCTTTTCCGTGATTACATTGTTTGTGCGTCGCGTTTGGTTAGAAAATAGTTAAAAACGGGTATAACGCGAGGATTTGAAACAGCTTAATAAGGTCTGAGTATTATGCACTCACATTTGTTATAATTTATAAATTAAAAAAAATTCATAATAATCATTTTCATTTTCATTTATTTTTCGCATTTACTTAAATACATTAAAATATACTTCAATACATTTACTTATTGATATTTAAATTTCCTATATCCATTGTTCGTTATTGTATTAATTACCTGCAGATTTTAGTTATAACTTAAGCTATAACTATAAGGTAGGTATAACCATTGTCATTGTTATAAACATTTTTTTATTGTTCTATGGTATAACGTTAATATGGTATAACAGCTAATATATTATATGCATCTGGCTATTATTGAATTAATAACTTTTCCGTTTTAAATAATGTGCTAAAAACGAAATAACATGTTAAATAATGTCATAGTATTATAAATAATATTATCTTGGACCGTAGTAACGAGATTTGTTTATTTAAACTAGATTATTTAATATCAATTGTTTTCACGGACTAGGCACACGATCAAAGAAAGACCGGACAAACTTATGAGGAGAAACGCTGATTATGTAGGGAATGTCCATTCCGCGTAACTGGAGAGGCGCCTAACTGGAGTGGCGCCTATATAACGAGACATACTGCAGCACCGAGGGCGACGAGAGGACTACCGGCGGGCTGTCGGACCGGGATGCCGGGGGACGTGGCCGGCCTTTGCGGTGAGTTCTCGCTGGGAACGACGACGGCAATGCACTACAACATATGCGGCCAAAAGTGAATCAGACGGAGGAGCAGGAGGATGGCTCGACGGCGGAGATAAATATTAGATATGGCATGCAGCGGCGACACCTGTAGCAGCCGCAGACGCGGGAAAAGGATCGGGAAGAGCAGGACAAGTTTGGAGAACAGCCGCCGCCGAAGAGCCGCCGAAGGCATAATATATGTGACGGAAATGCTGCCCGCGTCCGGGAAACCGGCCCGCCCGACGACGGGGTTCGTTCTGCAGTGGCGTTACTGGAAAGCGGCCGGGTGAACCGGACGAGAAAGCCAGGCTGTACAGATCGAGGTGTATATATGTTGGTGTCGGAACAGGAGATGGTCGTGGAGGAACAGACGGGAAGTGACGGTGAAATTGAGGGGGTAAGGAACGACGTGGCAGTTCCGTGAGAAGCGTGACAAGAAAATATGAAACGATTCAACCACACGATACATTACATACATTACAACCAGGCCGGCCAAAAGCCGGCCGCGTCAGATCAACCTAACCCACATAATAACATACGTAAGTTATACAAGTATACAGTATTTCTGAACTAAGAGTGTTACAACTTATTATAGACCATAATATTATGACGATATCGAAAAATCGTAAAAAATTTGTTAATTCTCAGTAAAATTATAATTTCAGCATACCCGCGATTAACCGGCGAGTTAACTAATACGCTCGCCGGAACCTCTTGAAGCCATGCGCACTTCCGGAACTGCCATCACCGTCATGCCCCTTACCCTCCGATCAGAAATTTCACCGTCACTCCCAAAGGTTCCTCCTGTCACCATCTCCGGGTCCGACGAGCACCTCGATCATCAACCTGCAATAGCTTTCTACTGTCCGAACCACCCGGCCGAGTGCCTGCCCGCTGCAGAACGAACACGGGCCGGTCACACGGACGCGGGCAGCGTTTCCGCGATCGTGGTCCTTCGGCAAAGGCTGGTTTCCGGACTCGTCCGATTGCTGCTTCCTGATCCTGCGGCTGCTGCCACCGCTGCATGCCGTAGCCGTCGCCGTCGAGCTCCCGCACATCCTCTTGCTCCGTCCAGAGCACTGCCGTCTGAACCACAGTCGGTCGTAAGTTGTTGTAGTGCACTGCACCGTCGTAGCGGCCCGAGGAGAACCCCCGCAGCCCCAGTGGCTACCGGGTGGCGTCCTGGTCCGACAGCCCGTCACCGCAAAATATCCTCTTGTCGCCTTGGTGTGCAGTATGTCTGTATAAGCCGGTAATATGGATATTCCCAGATTTCACATCAGCGGTGGATGTGGGCCAAAAGCTGCGGTTTCAAAATAACGCTTCAAAGCTAAAAAAAAATTGTCAATGTTTTAAATAAATAAAGGAAAATGTACGGATTGATATTGATTATATTTTTAATTTTTTTGTTTTTACTCAAAACAATAATATTATATAACTAAAATAACTAATTAGGCAATTGTACAAGACACGCCGTTAATATAATATTATGATTTGTACGAAATACAAATTCAACAAACGCGAAGCGAGCATTAGGTGTATGTGAAATTGTTTTCAAGAAATATCGAAAGGCAATAGTTATTAAGTGTAGTGCATGCGTCGAAGCCGAAATCGTTTTACGAAGATTTTCGACGGGCGTGTATTATTCGGAAAAGAAAAGAAAGATTTTATGTCAGCGCGCGAAGCATTTTCGCTTTCAGATGGTGTTTTATGGTTCTCGCTGCAGCTAACAGTGGGAACATCACTCAAACCGAGAGACAACTACACAGCAGCTGTCTAGTTTAAGGAGATCATATAATGTAATGACGTCATCATCTTACTATCCGAATAATAAATATGATTTCCTTGTGCTCGGTCGGTTGCGAGCTACGAATATATATGAAATTAAATTCATGCATATAGGTATTATGTGTTGATGTAAATTGCCCATGGCGTGTGTCGATAGTTTTTTTGGTTACAAATTTGTCGAAAGGGTAAACCGGGGACAATGATAATTGTCGGAGTTAACGAGAAGAAAATTGATTTACTGAAAGGTAAAATGTTTTTATAATTTATTTGGAAATTCCACGTCGGTAAAATAATACAGCCAATGACATTATAATGGTAAACGAAAAAAAAACATCTGTTGAGAAAGGATATAAAAAACAAAGTACATATAATATACATATTCGGAACAATAATAATATATATAGTATATAGTGCCTATTGTGTGCGTACATAGCCCGGGGATGGATTTTTATGAATCCGGCCTTGGCTCAATGATCAGACGGTACATCAGATATCCAAGGCTGGGCAAGTTAATGATTTTTTTTAACTCAATTAAGTTAAGTTAATATGCACCAATAACAAAAAGTTAAAAGTTAAAAGTTAATTTAATTATAGGTTAACTCAGCTATAAGTTATAACTCTGCATATATTACACCTATGATTGTAATTGTAATTATTATACAGTCACGATCATCGCTAGACTCTACAGGTTGGTATTGTATTAACAAAATAGAAGTTGACTTTGATTAAGATAAAGTTTAATCGTCGTCGACGTCGACCCTGTGGGAACTGGAAATTACTCAGTATAGATGCGTGTAGCCGACAAGTGTGCGGTAGACCGCATACGACAAAATGACCCTATTATTATATTTATTATATTATTTATTGTTTTATCGAGACAAAATCTTAAGATTTCTGTAATCAAGTTGTTATATTACTCAAAGTGACAAAGTATAAGTATAAAAGTCATATTTAAGTTTCGAACCCGAACCAAACCGAACCAATATTATGGTCCATGAGATTCTCTAATATGACAAGTGATTGTAAACTCCGCCAGAAAATCGGTTACGGGTTAGAGAAAAAGGTAATAAAAAGGTATAATATAAACTCCACCAGTTGTATTTTCTTACCTGCAATGGGTACATATGTGGAAACATCATTCAGTCAGTGTTGACAATGACTAGTCAATAACGATAAGGCCTGATTTAGTAAGGAATTAACGTCAATAACTAGTCATTTATGACAATTCCTAATGAAAGAAGGCATTGATGATTACATTAAAAATTAAGTTGAAAATCGAATAATATATTATAAATTATAATACTTATTAGCTATTTATTATAAATCATAATCTTAATCTTTATTGTTACACAGTAAACTGCTATGACACTTAGCAGGGCCGGCGCTACAAATTGCGGGACCCTGTGCAAAATTGCTTAGATAAAATAATACTTTGTTGAATTATACCTACATAAATAAATTATAATATAATACATTTATGAAGAGTTTTAAAACTAAGAATTACACTGTAGATATATTATGTGTTATTTTTTAAATGCCGTACCTAAACATTTTCAAATGGACAATTTGTAAACTTATGAACTATAGAGTGACCGAACGTAACTTTTGGACAAAGTTTGCTACCCGAATATAGTGTCTATGGACTATAGATAAAAAATAAACTTCGCTTCCTTCAGAAATCAGAATCTAAAAATAAACAAAGAGATTTACGAGTGGCTTTGTTAAAAACTATTAGGTGTACTGTGTAGGGTAAGCTTATACTATATTAGGTTATTAGTTTATTTTATTAAAATGGACTGAAACTTTACGCCAACGCCATACGTCTATGGTTTCATATTAATTTAGTTTTAGACCGTTTATTGTTTAAGTACTTCAGTACCTAATTACGACTTACATTATCGTGTATCGTCTTCAATGTATCGTAAATACTAAATATTGTTAAAAATATTTGAGATTTTTTAAATTTTTATTGATGTATAAAATGATATTTTTAATAAAAGTCAGATTACCTACACATATTATAACCGTACGGATGTCACAGAATTATTATTTCAACTGTAGTTTGAAAAATATTATCTTTTATGAAATTATAATATTTTATTAGTGATGATTTGCTTTTTTTGAGTGAGCTCAGCTTCCGCGGGGCCCTAAATTTGTGCAGGGGCACCGGTTGCACTGCCCTTGCACCGGGCCTGACACTTAGAATTACATAATCTAGTAGATGCACAACAAGCACATCTATTGGTCTTACACTGTGTTTTACAGTGGCATCTCGTAAAACCTTGGGATCCAGAAATGCTGTTAAAGGCCGCTGCTTCACGGAGAGTTATTTCTCCTCCCTCTTTCAATTTACTTACAACCGTTTCAAGATCTAGAAGCTTCTCCTTCCTGCAGGGTTACTTACGAACATTCCTATCGTCTTTCGTACACTTTTTTACTCCAGCCGTAGATAGTGTAATTTTAGATTTTTTTATTTCTTCGATTCGTTCACAATATTCTTCATTATTCAAAAAAAAATTGTTGTCGTTACGTTTCGATTCAATTCATAATAGAATTGCGTTATCAAATTTTATGCGCATTTCATTTAAATCCATTTCTAAGGAGATTGTTGAAAAAAAACAATGTTATTAGTTATTACACGTTACTATTAACTACTTCAATGCACAAACAGTACTGTACAGTGTACAGTCACTTTCGGGATGTGACCATAACGATAGTTCTGTATAATCAATTTTATTATAAGTTATAAGCAATAAAAACGATAACATAAAACAGGATTTACCATATTATATATACTATAATAACTAATAAGTAATAATATAGATAGATATTATGTTTCATAATCAGATCGATCACCGATAAAGCGCGGTGTCGATATTATTTTTGATTCGGATTTAAAACATTGTCTAATATACGGAAATGTTGATAAAACTACGAAATATCCAACATTGCCTAACCTTTCCAGCCATTGTCAACAATGACTAGGATATACCGACAATTCCTGAATTTTCATCTATTCCGATAACATATCTAAACCAAATAAACTCAAAAATTCAAAATGAAAAAATAAATGATAATGTTGAGAACTATACTTAGTTATAATAATGGATTTAGAAGTTAGAATATCTACAAATTGACAGTTGTATTAATTAATTTTAGTTTACGGTTCAAAATATTATAAGTTATAAAATAACATAACGTACCTACAAACATATTTTATCAAAATTAAACAATTATGATTTGTTCGGGCAACTATTATTTTTGAGTTTTATGTATTTTTTGGTATACACATACCTAATTACTAATTAATGAGAACAATTATTATTGAAAAAAAAGTTATAATTTTTTTAATGATTATAATAATATAGATATTATATTAATTTTATACCGTTACTTGATTTTCTTCATAGGCGGAGTTGGCATAAACTCAATTTTACCTGTTTTCTTTCCTGGCAGAGCTTACAAAAAAAAAAGGCACTTATTGTGTCCGAGTTTATATGCACCCGTTTTGACTCACAGATTTTATAGTACTTTGAATAGAAAAAGACGAACCACAGTTTTTAATACTATAAACCGGTAAAACACTCGAACAGCTGTTGTACGAAATATTATGTGCGACGAAGAAAAAATTTCGTTCGATGAGGGTGAGACATCGAACGAGTTTTCTAACGTGTGACCTCGACGAGGATGGGATTCGAACCCACGCGTGCAGAGCACATTGGATTAGCAGTCCAACGCCTTAACCACTCGGCCACCTCGTCACTTGAGAACATTACCGGTAATCAAACCATTTTATAACCCACAATTATAAGTTAGGTTAGGTATACGATTATACTACCACGTCCGTTTCTATCGAATGGAGTCGAAATGTCGATATAGAATGCGAATATTGCCTGAGGCGAGTGTTTTTATATTCCTCCGAAAATACCTACTGTTTGAATGAATATAAGACGTATTAATAGTTAATACCTAGGTTTATAAATTATAGGTAAATGAATCTATATTACATTATACTGCAGTATAGTAATAACTAATAGGTAATGAACATTGTAACTTGAAAGAATTAAAAATAATGAAATAAAACTACCTATTATAAATTAATAATTAATATTAACTCTAACTTTAGGACTCTAAAAATACACTGGTATTGGTACAGAAATATTGTAGTATAGAAATGCTAAGTCAAAAATTAATAAATTAAAAACACATAGGTAATTACTAATTACTAAGCATCGTCAAACTATCTAAGTGCTTAGTGCTCACGCAGATAAAAATAATTTCACTCGCTAAAACGGTATACAGTATACTACGCTATACGGTAAGTACACCCAAATGATAGTCACCCAAACGAACTATTCATTTTTTTGGTCAAAATAATTGTTACACTAGCCAAACGACCACCACCCGTTGCCTGTAGTTAATAATAATGTGTAACAGGTTTAGATATAATAATGCAATTTCGTGTACCTATTTTTATAGTAAAATATTTAAATATTTTATACTTTTGGATAAATGTTCCAAATGTAAAATAAAAATATTATTGACACTCGTTTCGTTGTTGAGTTAGGTATTCTCTAGGGAGACGTTACTAAATTTAGGATAGGGTTCGGATTAATTTTACACCCACTGAACTGATTCCTTGTATTGTATATACGATCGTCCTTGCACCCTGCAGTGTGGTATATGAATCAGGGCCATGAATTAATCACTTAAAAATACACAATAAAAATTGCTAAAATATGCAAAAATATGTACTTTATAAAATTATAATATGCAAAACAACACAAGATTGATATTTTATAACACTACAATTATTATTACAAAAGATTAATAAATAATAACAAAAAGTATTTTTAATACAATTTTGTGGTAAGTATTATATAATTTTGAATAGTTGTACATTTTAGATAATTGTTGTACCTATTAATTAAATAGTAGGCTATTAATTAGTGTTATGCGTGTTCTAAACATAACAATGAATTTATTACCTAGTAATTTTTACCTCAATTTTTATTCATCGACGAGCACTCTATTGATGAAAATATTACAACCTAAAATAATTTGTAATAAAAGTCAAATTATGATCGCCGATCTGCCGAAAAAAACTATACATTTTTAAAATATATATATAAAGTAAATGTAGTAAAAACGAATACAAATATATATTTAGGTTTATAAATATATTATAAGTTATAACAAAACCTCAAACACACGAAAATATGCTAAATGCATTTTTGTATACGAGTACACAGAAAACACAGTTAAACAGTATTTACTACCTACCTAATACCTATTTAAGTACCTATATAATATATTATAACTATATATGACCCTATGTAATGTACTAATCACTATAATTTGTAAGACATTTTATTGAGACTCTTAGGTCTTAATTCCTTCTATGAAGTAGAATAAAAGAACATGCAAATACATTAAATGCTCCGATTGGCATAATTATAAAATATAATCTGACGTGTAGTAGGTACCCGCCTATGTTATTGTATATACAAATTTGAAATCTTTCCGTTTGGCACGTGGACATAATGACACATATTACATTAACAATATACCTAACATGCAACTTAATTTCAGCGCCTACTCAAAATAAAAAATTTACAAAATTATAACACATTATAATGAATAATGAATAATAAAAAAAAAAGAAGATGCCTGCAATTTTGTACAGTTCTCACAGCCTTTTTCTTTTCTTTTTTTCGGATCTTTTGCCGGCCGTTATAATCTCGTGATAGACATTGACGGCACCTGTGACCTATCAACTGAACATATTTAGAGAAGGGGTGTCGTTGGAGAAGGGGGTGGGGTTGAATGTCATTAACTAAAACATTCTTGATGTAATAATTATAATTTCTCGGAAATTAGTTACATTAATATGTAAATTTCTCATTTATTCATTCTATATATAGGTAAGTACCATATTTTTTCGGCCAATCTCGACTACCCTAATCTACTCAGTAGAGGTACCCAGCCACGCACATAATATTATTATATTCTTCAGTCGAGCCAACCGAAACAGCCTCATGAATAATATAATGATGATGATAATTAATAAAAATAAAATAATAAAAACAAACTAATTTTAATTTCCACTAGCGCCACCGTCTTGAACACGCGCGGAGCGATGTGTATCATCCTAGGTATTATAATATATTATACAATATGATTTATACGTAGGACGTAGGTATAAAATACGTAATACTACTCGACGGAGAAACTTTGAGGATAACATTATACCGTCGGCGCCAGTCACCGCAATTTCCGATTTACTTATGTGCACACACAACGCACATGATGTGAACAGCCGCTTATGAATCGTTTGCAACTGTATTGTTAATTTATACGTGTCGTGTATATTATAATACGTACCTAATACCTATCTCTAATTTTTTGCATCTAAAGGGAAGGGCGTATATGAGTATTTTATCTGCATGCATATTGTATACGGATGTATTATTTTTGTACTATAGATTTTACCGCAAGAAAATCGGTCACCACGTCGAGACCCGCCAAAGTGCAGACAACTGCAACGATCGATCCCGATTCCTGGAAACAAGAATTATATTAACGACTTAATATTCTTTTTATTTTTTATTGTATCATACAGTCCTTTTGGCCGTTATGATAAATTATTCATGGGTTTCAATGGGCAGTGGCGTTCTCAGAAATTTGGTCAAAAACCGATTTAGTATAAAAATTTCCGGTTTTCCTTTTTTTTTCTCGGCACTTTTCAACACTAATGGTAGTATGGGATTTTGACCTCCCAAATGCACCAACTAGATTCACTTTGTCATCAAACAAGATACTGAAGTTGAAAATCGAAGCATTATTTCGACTACTTATCGTGTACACAAACAAATAAAATAAATAAATAAATAAAAAAAACACATCATTGTAAATTCAATACATTAATTTATTTTTATTTATTATATTAATTTAATCACTTAATCAATAAATGTGATATTGCTGGTAAAAAAATATTAAATTGTAATACGCATATGAAATAGTGAAAAAAAAATACGGCCGATGCCCGTTCAAACCCTATGACCCCCCCCCCCCCCCCGGTGAGTACACCACTGGTAATGAGTGTCATTTTTCGGAACAATTAACCAGAGGACTAGTTAAAAAAATTGAATATGTATAGATACATAATATATTATTGAAGTATTAATTAAAATTTTTTTTATTTTATTTTATAAGTATTGAATCTTATCGGAGATTATAATATATGATTGATGAAATGCTATCAATTTATGCATGGTATAAAAACCTTAGCAATACATACATCGCTCCGCTTAAAATCTAAAACATAGAATTTGATATTTTAAAAGATTTTTTACGTATTGTGGACATTGTTGTCTCTAGATATGTTTCAAGGAGAAAATATTTGTTACCTAGGATTGGTTCTTCCAATTATATATGGATCGCTTGATTCTTTAAAATTTGAAAACATTTAATTTCTTGTCAACCATTAGGATTGTGTTTAATTGATGGTATAAATAGTGGCCATTACTGGCTAGGTTTCAATATTTAATAGATATTAAGAATTCCTCAAATCTTAACGTATCTACATAATATTTTCAACTTTATCATATCCTAAATTTAAATTTGAGTTACTAAATAATGAAAAAAATGAAAAAATGGTAAAAAAAAATATTCATTGCATAATGTAAAGTGCTTAATGAAAACTTAACTGCAAATAGACCATATATATTAGTGATTTTTATAATATTAATTTTTTTTAATATTTAAGTTCCGAGAACAATACTGACAATACTTACTCAAGTTTCATTAACATAGAGTGTTTAAGATATTTTCAAGAAAAGTTCAATTTCAATCTCTATATTAAGAAAATTAGTAACGTTTATAAAGTATTTATGAAATATAATTAAATTCTCCCTTCTAACGCTCCAATTAAACGTTATTAAACGTTAACCTATCGGTGGACAAATATTAACCACAAAAATAAATTCACTTGTTGACGCATCTTTCAGTCTCACTTTATTTAAAAATGAACTCTAAAATCAACATTTTCGTAAATAAAAATACTAACAATTTTTAGAATGTTATTTTCCAGTTTTTGATTAGTATTAATAAAATATGATTTATATGAGTTATGACTATTATTGAAAGGTATTATTTTATTGAAACTTAAAACTTTAATATATCATACATTTATAGGTAACTAGTAAATAACATGTTATTACCTACTTAACATGTTTAGAATTTTGAAGAAAATCTCAAAATAAAATTATAAAATATGTACCTATACTTGTAGTTATATATTATAATTAAAAATTAAAGAAGTATGCATAAGAAAAAAAAACATAAGTGATTAAATAAGAATTTTTATTTTGTTTGGAACTAAAAAAGGAACTCGTTCATTTTCCAAAGGAACGACAAAAGAACGAATTCTTTTTTTTTTAAGGAACAAGGAACGGAACGAATTCCTTTTTATAAGGATTTTGCCAAACACAGGTATAGGGTGATTATTTAAAAAATTTAACATAAACACTAATTTTCTGAATAAAGCGTATAGTTATTGGAAATTTGTTATTGCGATAATTTGAAACCATTATCATAAACAACATTTTATACTATTTTAAAAGTAATAATTATTATGATTTTATTTTTTACTGAATGATGACGACAGACAGATATTTTTAATTTCATATTACCAATATTTTGTGGGGAGGCAGCCCTACCCCTGTGCTACTTCACTCTCCTCGTCTAAACTTTAAATGCTAAGGTATAACTAGTTCACTAGAAGTCAAGAAACTCGTTTGTAATTCGATTATTATATTATATTGAAATTCTCAGAAAAATATTAAATTAAAAGTTTATGCTGCGAATTCGATAAAGTAAAAAAATCAACGATGAAAAATAAAATATGATTAAGCACCTAATGATTTCGCATTTTTTTAAAAACATATATTTCCAAAATCGTTAAAACTTTTAAAGTAAATATTCGTGTTTACGTTTTAAAGAATTCACAATACATAATGCCGACGGCTGATATGACATTGCAGGGACTGTTATAATAGTGTTTTAGTATTTATTTTGCTATAAACTACGTCAATCGGAATAAGTATAAAATAATAAATGTAATTTTTATATCAGTTTGATGCGCCCGTTTCGAGGTCAAGTATGGCCAATGTCGTAGTCCTGAGTCACTTCAGGCATAACTCCGTTTTTAATTTATATTTTTTCATTCTAAATGTTGTCTTAATACCGAGACGTACCAACGAAAAAATTACAGATATCAATTATTGACAATTTGTTGATGTGTTCGTACTTCGTGACAACGAGGACAATAATAATTGAATGCCTACTACTAAATATTATAATTTATATTAATGTAAAAAGTATTTCTAAATAATTGCATTCTCGGAAATAGGTGTCCGATTTGCAAATTTTGATTTGGTCTTTTTCTTCGGATTTTCTTACAAGCTACTAGGAAAATGTTGAATCAATTATGTATATTATACTTTGTTAAATTTCTTAAATCTTAAATGACGTATTATATATAGTAGGTACTAAGTAGTAAGTACCCACCGAAGGTAATGTGCATGCAAGCATATATAACTCTTTGATAACATATTAACATCTATTGTAATTCCATAAAAAACCGTGTTCTAAACCGACTGAACTTATACAGAAAAAAATAAGCGGATTATTAGTTATTACTCATTATATATGTATGGTTTAAAAAATAATATTTATGCCTCAGATTCACCGTCAAATAAAATTTGCCCAACATTATATTCACAGTCATAATTCCGCGTCTGAGCATTGATTAAATATACATGTATACGGTATACCTATGTCCTATATTGTATATTTGTATACACTATATATAGTATTTTTAATCTGTATAGTGTAGGTAGTATGCTTACTTATATATATATAATAAATTTATAAATAATCTATGGTCTGACATATAGACACGCATATTATACCTAGTATTGCATTTTTTATTGTTTAAATACATAAGTAGGTACCTCAGTACCTATAAGTACCTACCAACGTTTTAAACTGTTTTCGATTACCTACATACAGTTTGATATCTATCAATTAATATTATATACATATTTATAAACGAATATAAATAAAATGCCATTTGGTTAATGGTGGACGTAACTCGTATTTGCCTGGCGGGAAATGAAACACGTAAATACTGCATTGTGTTTTGAAGTGAAAAATATAATATTCCACGATAGAATTTTTCAACAAATTTAAACTTTGTTCAAATTATTCTATTCATTTGTTCGCGACTATTTTATTTTATTTTATTTCGCCTCCGCTACTATTGCAGCATACAGGAGACGTCGCCCTTGTGGGTCATCATTCCCTTTCACTATAGCAGCAAGTCAAGCGGATGCAAATAAAATATTTCAATTCGAAAATCGACGTGTTGGAAAGTCCGTTTCGTGCGTGGTACCCATCTCCCAAGAAGAAATTTAACAAAAATAATTTTTGTCGCCTGCAGAGATCTATTCCCGCAGGACCAACAACGACGGTGAAATCGCGTGGGTTTATTCAGCCGGGTCCTTGAGTTTAATAATACACAGGGTGCTGTTGTTCACCAAGCATGCTCTCTCCCTTTTATTCTCAATTCAAGCAGAAGTTATTCAAATTCTGTTTTTTTTTTTTAATATTTTGGTTAGCTATATGTATAATTTACTTAATAATAACATTTATAGATAGGTACCAACTGGGATTTTTCTAATACATTTAAGGAGTGTCCTCACGTCCTGAGCAGATAGAAACTTCTTTTTTTTCAAACAGAGCAGTAAAAAATTATTTTTTTTTTATAAATTGTTAATCGGATGTTTTTTTTTTTTAATGTTGATGCATCTAAATTAACAAAAACGTGTAGATTCATTGGTGATTGGTAGTTTCAGAATTAATACTATAGGTACCTACTCTATGTATGTGCCTATACTAAGGATAATAATGATTTTATATCCAATATAAAATAGATAGGTATACCTAATACTTAGGTATTTAGTTTTGTAAAAGTTGTATAAAATGTTATTATTAATCAATTAAAATTAATAACCAATAACAACAACTATATAGGTTTTAGTACCTATATTATTTCTAAATAGATTAATTAATATAGTACATATTACACTTTTTGGTTGGGCTGAAAAATGAATCAGCCGAAAAGGGAAGGATACGACTTAGGTCGAAATGTGTATCGCCCCTTAATATATATGTTAATAGCCTAATAGGGTATAGTCAGTAGGAAAAAATGTTCAAAGGATCCTATTGTAAGGTCAGCCCCGATTTCCATAGGTAAAAATGACTAATAGTTGAACCTTATAATATTACCTATTATTTACCATTATCATTTTATCAAAAGACTATAGATATTATAAGAGTAATTAGGAAGCTTAGCCCCCAGCTTCATCCGTAGCTCCCTCAGTTTTTTAATAATATTTTAGTTTAAAATATAAATTATCAGGGTCTGTGCTGCTGATACAATTTTAGCCCCCCTCCCCCCCACAGAAAAATTTCGCTAGTTGCGTCTGATAGGTATTAGGTCTGATTAGGTAATGTATACCTATTTTATAACCTTTGACGACGGACTGACAGACAGCTAGTGCGCGCTCCTCACACGTATATAATAATTGATATTATGTATTACACAGAACTACAGAAGGTACTCTGCAATTATTAGTTATTACCTGCGAGGCTGCAACGCAGATAAAATTAAAGTTTATGTAGGTATCGTGCGTCAGTATGACAGTATAAGTAGGTACTAGGAAGGTACCTATATATATATCATCGTGAAACGAACGCGCATCCACTGCGAGAAAAGAGATCGTCGCCCGATTGATCGGTCCTCCTAGCCCCGCGATCGCGCATATTAACATCTACCTGTACCAGGCTGTACGGCTATACGACTTACCTATATTATACGTAGCTACGATGCAACGATACATTATAAGCATTCACTTGCCAGCGAAAGCGAGCCCAGAGGATCGCCATGGGAACGGAGAGAGCACGCGGTGGCGGTCGATGAAAATACCGCGTGGGCGCCCCTTCAGTCGTACAACCCGCGGGGACCAGACCTTATACGTGGTCGTCTTTGCCTCTGGGTGTCTCCCGGCCCCGCGCTTACAATAATATAATATTATTATATTATTGAGTAATAGACTCGTGGCTCAATGAAATTCCAATAGTCTCCATTAAAAGTTAATTAAAAACTAGGGGTCGTGGTTATACACGGTTATTAGAGTACACGTGTACACGTAACCCGGGTACACGTACTAAAAATAAATTAAGATCCGTGTTTTTTATACACGGATATTTTTTACCGATACACGTGTATTTAATACCCGTTGGCCATTACCCGTGTAATTAATACCCGTTACACGTGTATTTAATACCCGTTACTCATGCATTTATTACCATGAAGTAGACACTGGACACCCCTGTAATTTTATTAATTCATTTAATAAATATACATACAATTATTTCAAAATCTTATATCTTCATTATTTAGACTTTAGAGATTGATACTTAAATAGTTATGAGTTTTAAATGTTATAATGTGTTATATTATGGCTTAGGTAGTAAATACAAATTAATTAATCTATTAAATTATTCTCAATCGTTAATCGTTATATGTAATAACTTATAGTATTATACGATTATTTTAAACTGGTTTTAAAGAAAAAAACCCAAAGTTATCTTATCGACAACTTTACGGCCTCGATAGCTTGTTACAATATTTTGTCAATTTTAAGATTGTTTCATAATTTATACAGTGTCTGTGTGTATGACGTGACGTTTCATATTCACTGTTGTACGTAATTTCATTATTTTAGTTTGAAAGATGAGTAATCGGTCAAAAAGTTGGGTGTGGCAATATGGTAAACGGCAAGGTGATAGGGCTTTTTGCGATTTATGTGATGATAATTCAAATAAAGAGTTTAGTTGTGCTGGTGGGTCAACAGGATCGTTCGGAAGACATTTAAAAGTAATACATAATGTCGGAAGAACTACTCAAAATCAAAGGTATGTATTTGGAACATGAATTATTTTGAATAGAAAGTTGGTAGTTTTAAGAAAATAGTAAATACTAAATACTTATAATAATTATTTATTAAAATAATGATCCTATACCTAATATAAAATACATATTTTGATTCCAATCCCCTCCTATTTTGTATCTTCAATATTGTATCCCCTACAGAGTACAGACCACTTAACATCAAGTTAGACCTATATATAGATATCATTATTGTTTAGATCACCGATATGGTAATTTTAAATAAATATATGCATTTTTCGATCCATGACTCATAATCCATTTTATAGCTCGTAAGGTTACGCTTTCATTTCATACGTGTCGTTCATATAATATTTCTTAAATATTTTTTTTATTTTTTCTCATACATTTTTGGTGGATATACAACGAATGCTAAAATTGATTAAAAAAATTAACTAACAAGTTTATTTAATATAATATCCATGTTAAATTTATAATAATTATAAAAATATTATTAAATTTAGTAGGTAATTTAATAATTAAGATAATCGTATTATATACAGCAATAGCTATCACCTATTTTATATAATATGTTTTGCATTTTTTCATAAGTATTTACTATTTTTAAGTTATTTGGTGTCTTTTTTATTCGGTTTGCTTTTGGGCGAGGGATCTTAAACCATTGTAATGTGTTTGGCTGAACCTTTTTCTTTAATTCAAAGCTTTTTGATTAATTTTAATTATTATTGTAATTAAATTATATTTCTTAGTGATGATAATGATCTTGAAGTAGAGGAGTCTAATACGATTATGACACATGGTTCATCATCATCATCTTCAAATAATTTAAATACCGATTGTTCTTCATCTTCAGAATTTCGTGAACCACCCCTCAGAAAACGACGTAGAACGTTTATGAATAAGTACCTTGAGCATAATAACATTTGTAGTTCTGAGAGAACAGAACAAATCCACCAAGCGTTAGCTAAAATGATTGCGATCAACCAAATGCCATTATCATTTTGTTCAAGTTCTGGGTTTCAACAGTTTATGGCTATCGTCGAACCAAATTATTTAATATGTAAAGAAGGAGCTATAAAACGAAGACTCAAAGCATTTAAATCGTCGGTTGAAGAACAAATAAAAAAAGAATTAAGAAATGCCAAGAGTGTAAGTTGTACATCTGACTGTTGGTCATCAATATCTCTAGAATCGTATATAACAGTTACTGCACATTTTATTGATGACCAGTGGTGCCCAAAATCTTACACTCTGACAACTCACCAATTGGAGGACCGCCATACAGCTCTCAATCTAAGTAATCAGTTGGAAACTACTTTTAGTAAATGGGAAATCGAACAAAAAGTTATGGCAGTAGTTACTGATAACGCAAAAAATGTTTTGAATGCTGTCAATTTACTTACTAATATTACAGAAAAAAATGACCTTACATGTTCCGCGCATACTTTACAACTTGCGATTAACAATGGTTTGAAATATGATAAAATAGAACAATTAATTCAATTAAGTAATAAAATCGTTGGTCATTTTAAACATTCAAATGTGGCCACTCAATGTTTAAAGACTAAGCAAGAACAACTTGGTTTACCAACGGAATGTTTAATTCAAAGTTGTAAAACCAGATGGAACTCCGTATTCATGATGTTGGATCGACTTTATGAAAATAGGTGCCCAGTATCAAATGTCTTTGCTGATCGCACAGTTACTACAGCAGCAATGGCACAAAAGTTCGAAGTAACCGAGAACCAATGGGCAGCTATAGAAACTATAGTTAAATTACTTAAGCCTCTACAAGTAATTACAACTGTATTTTGTGGTGAAAAGTATTGTTCAATTTCAATGGTCAGGCCTCTCCTTAACATTGTTATAGAAAAGCATTTACAGCCTCAGATAAATGACGATGAAATTGCTCAAAATTTCAAATACATTGTAATACAAGAATTAAAAGACCGTTTCAAGTTAAACTGGAATCCTTCTAGTGTTGTGTCTGCTCGACAAATTGCATCTTTTCTCGACCCAAGATACAAAGATTTAGAACACGAGGCAGCAGATGCAAGAGAAGAAATTCGAACCCGAGTCAAGAGTTTGTTAGATGATATAAGTGAACATAATGACGATATGCAAATTCAAACATCTGAGACAAAAAATAGCTTCGGGGGACTTGCGTTTCTATACGGTGATAAGGGCAACTGTAATACAGATGATTCTACAGTTCAATTTCAAAATTACTTGGCAGAACCACAATTACGGTTTGATTTTGATGCATTGGAATGGTGGAAGACGCGTGCAACGAAGTATCCATTAATGGTTGTTTTAGCTGTTAAGTATTTAGGGATACCAGCAACGTCAGTAAGTTCCGAACGGTGTTTCTCGACTGCTGGAAACATTGTGACGGCTAAGAGAAGTTGTTTGGCGCCCGAAACGGTAAATATGTTGGTTTTCCTTTATCAAAACAAACAATTATTGTAAGGAGATCAAGGGTGATTTGTTGTTGGTTTATTATTTATTTATTATTCATAACATTTTAGGAATAAATACTTACCAATATACCTCTATACATTATTAATATTATTGATATTATTGTTGCTACTATTTATTTATTTGTTTATACGATTTTGTTAGTTATTTTAATTTTTATCTATCACATTTTCTAAAAGTTTTGGATTTATTTATTTAGTCATTATTATGGCCTATATTTCGTGTTAACCAAAATATTACGTAATATTTTAACACAACATTAATTTATTAATTTATAATTTTTTTTTTCAAAAGAAATTCAAATTAGTAAAGTATATAACATATAAATATTCTATTATTTTTCAATATCAACTATCAATTTCTTAGATATATTTATTTACTCATGTTGAAATATACAATGAATATTAGTATTCGATTGTTGTAAGCACATTGTGCACATTTCTTAAACCGTCAAACTGTGTACTGTATTACAGTCATTGAAGCAGTTCAGTTGTATGTTACATTTATATTAGTGCTCGCCATTACACGTGTAATGAACTACACGGGTACACGTGTTCTTAACTGAAACGGGATTAAGGCCCGTGTAATTAAAATACACGTACATACACCCGTGTACCCGACATTACCCGTGTACCTATATACCCGACATTATCCGTGTACCTACATACCCGAAATTACCCGTATATTTTATTCTTCACGTGTCTGTGTTGAAACAATCGTGATTTCTCTATTTTTTTTTTTTTTTTTTTAATAGCTCATAATAGTTAATTGAAGTGTGAGTAAAATAATAATTTAGGTAATTAATGTAGATAAATAATAAGACTCTATGATTATGTAAATAGGTACTTTAATATAAATGCTGTAAATGCTAATAACTGCTTCAATGACTGTAATACAGTACACAGTTTGACGGTTTAAGAAATGTGCACAATGTGCTTACAACAATCGAATACTAATATTCATTGTATATTTCAACATGAGTAAATAAATATATCTAAGAAATTGATAGTTGATATTGAAAAATAATAGAATATTTATATGTTATATACTTTACTAATTTGAATTTCTTTTGAAAAAAAAAATTATAAATTAATAAATTAATGTTGTGTTAAAATATTACGTAATATTTTGGTTAACACGAAATATAGGCCATAATAATGACTAAATAAATAAATCCAAAACTTTTAGAAAATGTGATAGATAAAAATTAAAATAACTAACAAAATCGTATAAACAAATAAATAAATAGTAGCAACAATAATATCAATAATATTAATAATGTATAGAGGTATATTGGTAAGTATTTATTCCTAAAATGTTATGAATAATAAATAAATAATAAACCAACAACAAATCACCCTTGATCTCCTTACAATAATTGTTTGTTTTGATAAAGGAAAACCAACATATTTACCGTTTCGGGCGCCAAACAACTTCTCTTAGCCGTCACAATGTTTCCAGCAGTCGAGAAACACCGTTCGGAACTTACTGACGTTGCTGGTATCCCTAAATACTTAACAGCTAAAACAACCATTAATGGATACTTCGTTGCACGCGTCTTCCACCATTCCAATGCATCAAAATCAAACCGTAATTGTGGTTCTGCCAAGTAATTTTGAAATTGAACTGTAGAATCATCTGTATTACAGTTGCCCTTATCACCGTATAGAAACGCAAGTCCCCCGAAGCTATTTTTTGTCTCAGATGTTTGAATTTGCATATCGTCATTATGTTCACTTATATCATCTAACAAACTCTTGACTCGGGTTCGAATTTCTTCTCTTGCATCTGCTGCCTCGTGTTCTAAATCTTTGTATCTTGGGTCGAGAAAAGATGCAATTTGTCGAGCAGACACAACACTAGAAGGATTCCAGTTTAACTTGAAACGGTCTTTTAATTCTTGTATTACAATGTATTTGAAATTTTGAGCAATTTCATCGTCATTTATCTGAGGCTGTAAATGCTTTTCTATAACAATGTTAAGGAGAGGCCTGACCATTGAAATTGAACAATACTTTTCACCACAAAATACAGTTGTAATTACTTGTAGAGGCTTAAGTAATTTAACTATAGTTTCTATAGCTGCCCATTGGTTCTCGGTTACTTCGAACTTTTGTGCCATTGCTGCTGTAGTAACTGTGCGATCAGCAAAGACATTTGATACTGGGCACCTATTTTCATAAAGTCGATCCAACATCATGAATACGGAGTTCCATCTGGTTTTACAACTTTGAATTAAACATTCCGTTGGTAAACCAAGTTGTTCTTGCTTAGTCTTTAAACATTGAGTGGCCACATTTGAATGTTTAAAATGACCAACGATTTTATTACTTAATTGAATTAATTGTTCTATTTTATCATATTTCAAACCATTGTTAATCGCAAGTTGTAAAGTATGCGCGGAACATGTAAGGTCATTTTTTTCTGTAATATTAGTAAGTAAATTGACAGCATTCAAAACATTTTTTGCGTTATCAGTAACTACTGCCATAACTTTTTGTTCGATTTCCCATTTACTAAAAGTAGTTTCCAACTGATTACTTAGATTGAGAGCTGTATGGCGGTCCTCCAATTGGTGAGTTGTCAGAGTGTAAGATTTTGGGCACCACTGGTCATCAATAAAATGTGCAGTAACTGTTATATACGATTCTAGAGATATTGATGACCAACAGTCAGATGTACAACTTACACTCTTGGCATTTCTTAATTCTTTTTTTATTTGTTCTTCAACCGACGATTTAAATGCTTTGAGTCTTCGTTTTATAGCTCCTTCTTTACATATTAAATAATTTGGTTCGACGATAGCCATAAACTGTTGAAACCCAGAACTTGAACAAAATGATAATGGCATTTGGTTGATCGCAATCATTTTAGCTAACGCTTGGTGGATTTGTTCTGTTCTCTCAGAACTACAAATGTTATTATGCTCAAGGTACTTATTCATAAACGTTCTACGTCGTTTTCTGAGGGGTGGTTCACGAAATTCTGAAGATGAAGAACAATCGGTATTTAAATTATTTGAAGATGATGATGATGAACCATGTGTCATAATCGTATTAGACTCCTCTACTTCAAGATCATTATCATCACTAAGAAATATAATTTAATTACAATAATAATTAAAATTAATCAAAAAGCTTTGAATTAAAGAAAAAGGTTCAGCCAAACACATTACAATGGTTTAAGATCCCTCGCCCAAAAGCAAACCGAATAAAAAAGACACCAAATAACTTAAAAATAGTAAATACTTATGAAAAAATGCAAAACATATTATATAAAATAGGTGATAGCTATTGCTGTATATAATACGATTATCTTAATTATTAAATTACCTACTAAATTTAATAATATTTTTATAATTATTATAAATTTAACATGGATATTATATTAAATAAACTTGTTAGTTAATTTTTTTAATCAATTTTAGCATTCGTTGTATATCCACCAAAAATGTATGAGAAAAAATAAAAAAAATATTTAAGAAATATTATATGAACGACACGTATGAAATGAAAGCGTAACCTTACGAGCTATAAAATGGATTATGAGTCATGGATCGAAAAATGCATATATTTATTTAAAATTACCATATCGGTGATCTAAACAATAATGATATCTATATATAGGTCTAACTTGATGTTAAGTGGTCTGTACTCTGTAGGGGATACAATATTGAAGATACAAAATAGGAGGGGATTGGAATCAAAATATGTATTTTATATTAGGTATAGGATCATTATTTTAATAAATAATTATTATAAGTATTTAGTATTTACTATTTTCTTAAAACTACCAACTTTCTATTCAAAATAATTCATGTTCCAAATACATACCTTTGATTTTGAGTAGTTCTTCCGACATTATGTATTACTTTTAAATGTCTTCCGAACGATCCTGTTGACCCACCAGCACAACTAAACTCTTTATTTGAATTATCATCACATAAATCGCAAAAAGCCCTATCACCTTGCCGTTTACCATATTGCCACACCCAACTTTTTGACCGATTACTCATCTTTCAAACTAAAATAATGAAATTACGTACAACAGTGAATATGAAACGTCACGTCATACACACAGACACTGTATAAATTATGAAACAATCTTAAAATTGACAAAATATTGTAACAAGCTATCGAGGCCGTAAAGTTGTCGATAAGATAACTTTGGGTTTTTTTCTTTAAAACCAGTTTAAAATAATCGTATAATACTATAAGTTATTACATATAACGATTAACGATTGAGAATAATTTAATAGATTAATTAATTTGTATTTACTACCTAAGCCATAATATAACACATTATAACATTTAAAACTCATAACTATTTAAGTATCAATCTCTAAAGTCTAAATAATGAAGATATAAGATTTTGAAATAATTGTATGTATATTTATTAAATGAATTAATAAAATTACAGGGGTGTCCAGTGTCTACTTCATGGTAATAAATGCATGAGTAACGGGTATTAAATACACGTGTAACGGGTATTAATTACACGGGTAATGGCCAACGGGTATTAAATACACGTGTATCGGTAAAAAATATCCGTGTATAAAAAACACGGATCTTAATTTATTTTTAGTACGTGTACCCGGGTTACGTGTACACGTGTACTCTAATAACCGTGTATAACCACGACCCCTAATTTATATTAAAGTACCTATTTACATAATCATAGAGTCTTATTATTTATCTACATTAATTACCTAAATTATTATTTTACTCACACTTCAATTAACTATTATGAGCTATTAAAAAAAAAAAAAAAAAATAGAGAAATCACGATTGTTTCAACACAGACACGTGAAGAATAAAATATACGGGTAATTTCGGGTATGTAGGTACACGGATAATGTCGGGTATATAGGTACACGGGTAATGTCGGGTACACGGGTGTATGTACGTGTATTTTAATTACACGGGCCTTAATCCCGTTTCAGTTAAGAACACGTGTACCCGTGTAGTTCATTACACGTGTAATGGCGAGCACTATTAAAAACCTACCCTTAGTGGCATTAACACTATTTTTTAATGCACTAAATTTATTTTCTCACAAGACTAACCACATACGATACACATAGACGAGGTCCTTTTTATAAAATATTTTCTTATAAATATTTTTTTTGCAAACGAATTACCATTGGCCTAGTTTTTGTATACGGGCTCAACTTTTATTTATTTATTTATTCTTAATAACTCTAAATGTTAAAGAATAATTTAGAACAGTTTTAGATGAATTTTAAATTAACCTATTCGAATTATACAAATGTAATTGTCAATATATAATACAATACCAGTGTTCGTTCTATCGCGTCTTTAAATAACGAATAAACCGTCAGCGGAGCATTGTTTCTGTTGTGTAGGGGTACCTTCCTTTCACAGACGACGCATCACATTTCCCCCCGACAACTAATGACTGTGCTAGACATTTTGTTTTACGGCAATCAGGATGGTGAACCGCGATCCATTAATTAAAATAGTACCACCCATCTATTCTGTCATCACTTGAGACAAGTTTCTACTACTATTCATATGACAATATTACCTCAAGTTCATAGACGCAAATCGCAGGGGTCTTAGCCCCCCACCCAAAAAAATAAAATTTTTAGTTGTGTGAGATGGAAGTTCCATCGGATTGATGTTGAAAATGTCAGGCCCCCGTGAAATTTTAAATAATTCCCGCCCTATGCTCAAATTCATTCCTTTTTTATATTCAATTAAAACAACCAATACCTTAATCGCCTTTAAGGCAGTATGCAGTGCTTGACTTGGGAACAAATTAGAAGAGGGTTGAAAGATCCAGAGTATAATAAAATTTTCATACCAGAATATTTAATGTCTTATTGATTAGGATAAACTACAAGGAGTACGCACAAACATTTACCTCCAAAAATAATAAGAATACAAATGTTGATAAAGATTAAAAAGGACAAAGAAAAATAATTTGGTCAAAAAATTGTTTACTAAACTATTTGGTGAACTCAGATGCTAAAACAATATCATGGTCTTATGAATAGATCTATTACACATAAAAAGTATTCAACATGACACACTGTGCTTAGACCAGGAACTTATTGTAACAAAGTTAGGCATTTTGTTAATTAAATTTGAACTGAACAACTTATTAAATAAAAATATAATTAATTACATATCAAATTGTTTAAAATAAATATAATACAAAAAACTAAGGTAAGTAATAAATTAAAATGCATATCTTGTCCTAATGTCTTCAAGTCTTTTAGACACTTCAGCAGGTGTTTTATCAAGATCTGCTGCAATGCTTTTCTGTTTTGCTATATCAATAGAATTATATTGTTCACAAAGGTCACCATCACAAACATTCTACATTAACAAGAAAAAATCAGTTTCTAAATATTGTAAAAAAAAATTGTTAATTAATTAACTTACTTTTACAGGGAAATAATAGGATCGATATGATAAATGATCTCTTCCACAAAGTGGTGGGTTCTCAGATCGCATGTGCATTTCAAGGTGCTGGAAAAAGTCTTGTTCTTCATGAGCAGTAAATGGCACGAGAACACCAATGGTACCAGTCACAGTAGCATAAACTAGAGACTCAGAACCACCCGGTATCAATGTAGCTTTCTAGAACAAAAATAAGAATACTTATTAATAACAACAAATAATAAATACATAATATGGACAATACAAGTTTTGAATTAATTTCAAAACTTGAATTGTCAGGAATATGATTGTAATTATAATTTAAATGTAAGTGATATAACCATTATATCATTAGACATATTACATTAAAATTCATCAAATTAAAAACAGCTATCATTTTTTATTTTATTTTATACAGACTTAACTTATTAGTAATTATTGATAAATAGTTTTAGCATGCAATTTTAGGGTGGCACTACAAGTGCCCTCCCTTATCTGTCAGTCTCGCTATGTAAATAATATCTTAGAATCAAAATTACTTATTGAACAGATGTTGTATAGATTGTAACTAAATATATTTTTAATTATAAAAAAAAGCATGTCATTTTAAAATAACTTAATCTTCAATTAAAAAACCAAAATATAAATACTCATTAATATAATTTATTATGTAGTGTATAATTCCAAGACAGTTAAATTGGTTTCAAAACTACGTCTTTTATTAATGTATTTGTTTATTGTAAATAAATAATTCAAATTGTAAATATTGTTTTATCAAATCTATAAATTAATATATACTATACTCTATTCGGAATGAGATCGTACCCCAGCGACGACCAGTTTTCGTCGGACGGTGGTCAGACATAAAGTCAGACGTCATACTACGGCGACGCATTGGACAATGGCACGGAATAAAGCCACGCCCATGCGCACGACTTGGCTGCCGGGGTACGATCTCATTCCGAATAGTAGAGTATAATAATTTAATTTCTATATAATTGTCTGATCGGCCATAGTAAAATCATTAACAACATTTAATATCATTTACAACTCATAAGTCTAACGTGTGCGAGATATTAACATCATATTATCAAACAATTTTTTTTTATATTTATCAAATGAAATAGTAAATTAAAAACCAAACGAAAGGTACAAAAAAACCAATATTATAGAAATGCAAATTATATGGATATTTTTTTAATTAAATTACATACTTGTATTGAAGTACAAATTTCTCCAATATGGAAATTCACAATGAAATCAGCTTTTTGGGAAGCTCCATTAAGTAACCCACGATCCCACAGGCTTTTATTACCTGTTGGATCATCATCAACTTCATCGGATATTGATGAAGCTAGGCGAACCTGAAATTGTTAAAACATAAATGATTATTTTTTTCCTTTCACTTTTCATAAGAATTATAGTTACTAATAATTAGATACTAATTACTAGATACTAATAATTTAATTTTTATAAAATTGTCTGATCAGTCATAATAAAAATTAATCATTTACAACTCATAAGTCTAACGTGTGCGAGATATTAACATCATCTCAGACAATTTTTTTATATTTATCAAATGAATTAGTAAATTAAAAACAAACGAAGGGTACAAAAACCAATATTATAGAAATACAAATTATATGGATATTTTTAAGTTAAATTAACATATTATATTATGTACTTATTGTATATTGAAGTACAAATTAAAAAAAACGTACCACTGAAATATTTCCACATTTGTCAGCTGTAGCAACTGTATTGTAATCAAGAATTTCCATAGCAGTAATATATCTAGGTTGTGTATCATCAGCAAAAATAATTAATTGATTTTCATTACGCTTATATCGTACCATATATACACTTTCTTGAACATCACTCACATATATTCTACAGCCCATAACACGAATTCCCATTATTAATAATGGTATTTGCTGTAAAATAGTAACAATTTAATAAGCATTTAACAAAGTAGTATAATAATTTATAAATATTCACTAACTTTATTTTCACATTTCCGTAAGAGTTTCTTTTTACCAATATCATAAAGTCTTAAAATTCTACCAATACCAATTATCACACGTCCCTGGAATCCACATATAGCAGTTGGTACATTATCAACAGTAGTCTTATGGACCAGTTCCAAAGAAGTGCACGTTGGGTTAACTCTGAAAACAACAATATATAATATAAAAATAAATGTTAACTAAGAATATTAGAACAATATTGTTAAGTAAAATCTGATGTATTTATTTAGATATTTTAATTTGTTTTAAAACATATTCATCTTAACTTACTTATAAGTGTAAATATATCCACAGGTAACATGTCTTGGGTTTAGGTGAAGTTCATTTGCAACACCAAAAAGAACAAACTGTGAATCTGGATAACTTGAAAAACGCACTAGAGCAACACTGCAAAATACAGACATTAATTAACAAGAAAAAAAAACATGAATATGTAACATATTAAATTTAATACAAACCTCATTACTGCTTCATTTTGAGGGAACCTATAAACAGCTTCTGTTATGCCTTGAACTGGATTAAACAATCTGACTAATGATGCCCACATTCCAGGACCAGCTTTAGGAGCACCAAAAATATTTTCTGGTAAATCTTCATTCAAAAAAGCTTCAGCCATTTCCTTGGCTAATTCTTGTTCTTCTTCTCCAGCAGCTTCCTGCATTTCTTCTGCCATTTGTATCCGCCTCTGTTTTTTGGTTTGCTCAGTGTAGGCATTGTGTTCAGTTTCAACCACAATTAAATGAGCAGAATCAGGGTGGATAACAAACTTTCTGGGCGTATATTCAACCGGGAATGAAACTTGGTTGAAAACAGCACCCAATTTTTCTAAAGCCAAAATGCGCAAGGTATTACCAGATATAGCAACTATGCCTTCGGGACACTGTTCCGAAGAGAAACCAGATGCATATTCCAAACTTTCATATGACAATGGAGTTAAGTGAAAACGATTTTGGTAATAATAACTGAGCCATGATCTACTTGACATGGCAAGTACCTATAAAAAAAATATAGACATGATTAAAACAACACGTCTTGTAAATCATAATTTGTTAAAGGTACTACAACTTACTGCTTCATTTCCCCTGGTTCTGATTTTAAATAGTTTTACAGGTTTGCCTCCCAAGTAACGGGCTCGTGTATCAGCCATTTCTCCAGTAACACCATCCAGTACTGTACGAAGTAAAACACCATTTTGTAAACCAATGTTCAAATACAGCATTGAAAGTGAATTCATAGCTGGTTCATCTGAAGAACCGCCATCACTAGCGCCCATTTCTACAATACATAACGATTCTGGCATGGCCGGTATCGCTTGCATTTTAAGTTGCACTAAACAGTCCTTTAAATACAAAATTAATATTTAATATTATAATATTAGAAACAATATTAAAATAAAAACTTACTGTAGTATCTAAAGAAATGATACGGACAGTTTCATCAGTCAAACCAACAGCTAAAAAGCGTGACATCTGTTCCCCAGAAGGGGCATTTGCTAATGCCATACAAAGAACATCAGAATTCATTTCTTTACGATCTTTATGTTCATTTAAATGTCCAGTCTAGAGGAAAATACATCAATTATCACTAAAATTATATACAATAAAATATTTAAGAATCAAATTTTATGTCAAAAAACAAAAAAAATGTGTAAACATGGTTCACTTCAATGAGCATGTATCGGCTATTAGAAGGCGACATATTTGCTATTTTATCTAGCATCAATTTTATAAATCTTTGTAATTATCCAATTTAAAATAAATAATTCAAATGTATAATGCACATGACCTCACTTTATTTAAATGTAGTTATACAATTTTTGATCGTATGGTAAATGTACAAACATGGTTCACTTCAATGAGCATGTATCGGCTTTTAGAAGGCGACATATTTGTTATTTTTTTTTAGCATCTTATAAAATAATTTATTTGAAACATTTCATTAAATTTAATATTTCATATTATTAATGATGCAATTAAGTTAATAAATATATAATACCATAAATGGTCATAGTAAAATTCATAATATTATTATCTTAACAATATAAAGTTCTATAATCTACCTAAATAGTTTAATTTTTTAGTTAATTTGGGCATAACTATCAGTAAATGATGTGATGATTTTATGGTATACACATGAATTATTGTAGAGTATACAGTTTCGGTCATTAATAATAGATAATTTATTTACCGGATCCATTTCAAAATATACAAGTTCACCACCACCGAGGGCAATTACAACTTGTCGTTGATTAGCAGCACACTTAACAATCTTCTTTTTTTCAGGGGCTTTCCAGTCGTGCATTCGTTTGTCAGAACGTATGTGGCGCACACCATTAGGATATATTTGTACAACAGCATCATCACCTAATGGAGAACAAGATAGTGTTGGCGTAGTTCCTAAGAAACCTGAATCCGAAACTTCTTCCACAGTTTCTCCAATAGACAATACTAGAGTGGCATTTGAGAAAGACACAATGATATAGGCATCAAAATTTTCTGAAAGAATGAAAACAAAAAAAATTATAATAAAATATTGATTTAAATGTTGGTAGATGGATAAATTTTGGATCAAAAAGGAAAACAAAATGTAAAACAATTTAACTATGATCTCTTAAGAAACAAAATAAAAAGTTGGCTAGTATTGAAAAAAGTTGATTTATCAGAAAAGGTTATTAACTATATTATATCATTAAATTAATCAAAAATCAGAATCAATACGGTAAAAACTTTTGAAGACTTGAAGTTGTATTTTATCAAAATAAGTTAAACTACGTTGTGATCAATAGTAGACAACTAGTTGATTGTTTAGTGTTGGAATGTCCAATATTAGGACTCATCCCATTAACATCAAGATGCTGAAACAGTGAAAATATTATACACCAGTATTTTCTTGTCAGTTTATAATTTATCTTACAACATAAATTAAGAAACTCGTTTTTCTTTAATTATTTCGGCTGAGGAAGTGTTCTTATTTTATAAATGGATTTCTTCAATCACTCCCGTCCAACTCTAAAACTTACCTATTTGATTCAGAGCCACTACGGTGATTCAATACCTGAAAAATAAACGAACTGATGTTTGATAGATTTTATAATCTATTCACCAGCGCATTAATATACGATTGGATTTTAAGATTTTATAAGAATATTCAAATATATGAGTGGACATTTTGGGAGGTTTTAAGATAATTTATAAATAACCTAGTACCTGCCTAATTATAAATGAAAGATAAAGCAAGCAAATTAAGTATTGGTACAGCCTAAAACTTAAATATAATAACTTTTTAAGTTTAAGTACTATCAAATATAAAATTGAAAATAAATACTAATCCAAAGTTCTGTTAACTATTTTGTGTTAAAAATTAATGTTTAAAATCTTACCATCCGCTCTTCTTTTCACGGTCCATACTGCATTTGGACTCCCAGGTAGTTCAGATACTGCCATTTCTGAAACTTCAAGCCCATGCCTTAAAACTCTTAAGGTAGATCTTGAACCTCGACCACAAGCCATATATAATTGTGGAGTATCTTCAGCGGCTAAAACACAAAATCAATATCTGCATTAAATAATTGAAAAAAGTTCAAAAAACATAGCTTTAACTTTTTAAGTTTTAACCGATGTTGTTTTATATTTAAGTAATTTTAAATCCTTAATCAGATCCGCAGATTAACACTGGCATCATTTAACATTCAGTGAAATCGTGTATTTTATCATCATTTTTAAGAAGGTATTTTTGAATTATGACAAATAGTATTTATTTTAGAAGATTAACATATAAAATGTATCGAGTGTTTCCTCACAACTAGTTTAATATACAACTAAGCTGTAGGATAGTTAAACGAATTTTTCTCCCAACCAATATTGAACTTTTAACCAAAATGATCAAAAATGGTAAGTTGTTGGTAATAAGTTTGATTTTGATAAAGTTTATTTGAAATTTATAAATCAGATCCGCAGATTAACACTGGCATCATTTAATATTCAGCCAAATCGTGTATGTTATCATCATTTTTAAATAGCTAATAGGTTATTAATATGGATAGTGAAAAATAGTCTTTATTTTAAGACATAAACATATAAAATGTATCGAGTGTTTCCACACAACTAGTTTAATAAACAACTAAGCTGTAGGATAGTTAAACGAATTTTTCTCCCAACCAATATTGAACTTTTAACCAAAATGATCAAAAATGGTAAGTTGTTGGTAAAATGTTTAATTTCTATTTGAGTTTATATGAAAATATACTAAATCAGATCCGCAGATTAACACTGACATCATTTAATATTCAGTCAAATTGTGTATGTTATCATCATTTTCAAATAGCTATTAGGTATTAGTATGAATATTGAAAAATTGCATTTATTTTTTAATGTAAAATTAAATATAAAAATGTATCGAGTGTTTCCACACAACTAGTTTAATCAACAACTAAGCTGTAGGATAGTTAAACGAGTTTTTCTTCCAACCAATATTGAACTTTTAACCAAAATGATCAAAAATGGTAAGTTGTTGGTAATATGTTTAATTTCTATTTGAGTTTACATGAAAATATACTAAATCAGATCCGCAGATTAACACTGACATCATTCAATATTCAGCCAAATCGTGTATTTTATCATCATTTTTTAATTGTTAATAGGTATTAGTATGAAAATTGAAAAATTGTCTGTATTATAAGTGTTTCTCAACTAGTGGTACGCCGAAAGCTTGTATGTGGTACAAAGAAAAATTATTCATTATCTTAAGTAAATTTTATTTTATTTTTTTGATATTAATAATATAAATAACAATTGTACATATTAATGCTATTATAACAATTTACAAGTTCCTAGTAAAATTAATTTCCATACAATATGTAAAATAATGTATTCACTATTCATTTAAGATAAGCAAAAAAAAAAGGTTTCGTGGTCTAGAAAATTGACAAACTATGTTGGTGGTACGCGGATATAAAAAGGTTGAGTACCGCTGTTCTAGATATAAAAATGTATCGAGTGTTTCCACACAACTAGTTTAATTAACAACTAAGCTGTAGGATAGTTAAACGATTTTTTTTCCCAACCAATATTGAACTTTCAACCAAAATGATCAAAAATGGTAAGTTGTTGGTGATATGCTTAATTTCTATTTAAGTTTATATGAAATTCCTAAGTCAGATCCGCAGATTAACACTGGCATCATTTAACATTCAGTGAAATCGTGTATTTTATCATCATTTTAAAGAGAATAATAGGTTATTACCCATGAATATTGAAAAATGGTCATTACTTTAGGAACATAAACTTTTTGAAATATAAAAATGTATCGAGTGTTTCCACACAACTAGTTTAATTAACAAATAAGCTGTAGGATAGTTAAACGATTTTATTTTCCCAACCAATATTGAACTTTCAACCAAAATGATCAAAAATGGTAAGTTGTTGGTAAATCTATTTATGTAGGAAAGTTTAATCAAGTCCCATCATATTAAGATAAGTATACAATGTAAGATTATTACCTAAATCAGCAACTTGACACGCCATAATAGGTGATAATGAATCCATTTCATCAACTAATACTAAATTTCTCAGTTGTCTTGGAGCAAAAAAAAATGTATCCCCTTCTTCGAGAGGCATTGCTGAACTGAACTCTGGCTCGTCGTCATCATCACCCAAATTAGCAATCTGGTACAGGTAACTGTATAATTTGAAAATATTAATACTTATTTGTTATCAATCAAGTTGCAACTATAATACTTACTGATTACCAAACTCTGATGCTACAAATAAAAACCCAGTTTTTAGGACACACATGGCAGAAGCTACCGGGACAGTATCAAAATACTTCAGTCTAATTTCTGTAACAAACTCTTCATTTGTCTCTAATGTCACTTTGAAAACATCACCTTGTTCAGTCTGAACCAAGAAGAAAAACATAGATTTAGTCTTGTGTGTAGCACTACAAACTAGAATCATTCCTCTTTCGGGATCGTCCAAATCATTCTGAAAATGTAAAATAACTTTATTATTATCAAACCAAATCAATAATTACAGTTATGTATAAGGTACCAAATTACTTATTTTCATCAAATACAGTAGATATTCTAGTTTAAATGTCACTGTTTATTGTTAGACAGTACAGAAAGAAATTATACTAAATAAAATCCAAACATAGAAGTATCATCTATTACTATAGCACTCAATTTACGACCGATGTGGGAAAAATACTCGCACATAAGAGATACCTATAGTGCATTAATATAATTCAATACATATTACACTATGTATGTGGGATAATGTATTATCGTCAGCCTTATTGTTATATTATATTAGTATCAGTCTTATTGTTACTATTTTCAAGTTGTAGTCCATCCATGTGGTCTCAGTGAACCATGATGTTGTGTACTGAGTAGTTTATCTTACATTATAGTAATTTAATAGTACTTGATCTATCTTTGTTAATGCTTGTTAATCATAAACAGCCAGTTTAATGTTATGCAACAATGTATCAACTTTAACATATATCATTTTTGTCATTTTTAAAATGGTGACCATTATAAGAAAATGTAAAATAAACTAATAAATTATTAATACCACACCAGCATTTGTTGTCTCTATTTTATAATTGCATAACATACCAAATGTACGTTCAGCTGTTCACGTAGTTTTATAAATTTTAGTAATTCAGTGAATTTAAGTATCATACCTAAGTAACAACATTGTGTTTTTTGTCACAGGTGTTATTCAAAAGCAAATTTGGACTGATATTAAAATTAATAAAACTGAAAGTAAACATTACTGTTATGCTCTTGTAAGACGTAGAAAATAAATGTTGGCGTGACGCCCTCTTAATATACTTATATTACCTAATTATTGTTAGATAGTACTAATAAGGAATTACATTCATATAAAATATAATCCAATAAAACATGTAGCACAATATTAGATTATTGTAGCACTCATTAACGACCGGTGTGGGAAAAATACTCGCACACAAGAGATACCTATAGTGCACGAAAATAAAATAGAAATAACATTATATCAAAAAATCTATTTACACGTCTACGTGGAATTGGACATCGAATGTCTGGTTGTTCTCCTTGATTTTTGTAGGTAATATAATTTTCTGAACATATTAGTACACCACCCGGTCCATCTTTATCACCAGGAACAGTAATAAGAGAATTAGCATGTTCTTCTAAAGGTTCACTATATTTACGAACTACATGATTTAAACCAAAATCAACTTCATAAAATGTAAGAGTCTGCCTTGTAGTTTGTACAGCTTCTCCAGTTGGATCTGCATCAACTTCCTACAAACATGAATAAAATAAAGGTATTTATATTTTATTTATTTATTATGAAGTCATGGGCCTTAAGATGTTATATTAAAATAAGACTTAAGTTCAATCCTATTTTAGTGAAATATGGAATAAACTTTAGTTTCTTGAATCAATTTTAAATATTTTAACTTAAATTTGCAATTTTTGTTATTTATCTTGGTATTGGTACTGATGGTGAAGTTAGAAATGGAAATAGATATCTGAAGTTTTTCGTTTTCATAGCTATTGTAGCTCCCTATTCTAATATTATATCATGAATAATGAGGTTTATGGATAACCAGAGTGCATGACTCAAACACTACTACAAACCTCAAGAAATTTTGTATACTTATTTATAGTGACACAATGTTATTTTTCATAACAAATAGAGGAATGTTTCTATTGAATCGTTCAAGCAAGTGTAAATTAATAAAAATACTTCACCACCATTTTCAGCAAACCAAAATACAGAAGTTCTCCCCAAAAATTAGTTAAAAATATGGTTTTATACATTCTAACATTTTGTTTACCTCGTAGTCAATTTCAAGGCAAGCGAAAATTGGATTGTCAAAAGCTACATCAATTCCAACCATGTGATACACGAGTGTATTGCTTTTATTAGCTTCCAAAGGTGATGAAATTGTAAGCCGTGCTTCAGCATCTCTGTTAGGAATGTACACCAATTTTTGTTTTTCTACAGCACCTAGAGTAAATGTTTGAAAATTAGTAACAAATATTTATTTATTTGATCTTATTTAAGATATACCAATCATTATAGCTCTTCCTTTTGGATCAATGGCCAAATACTGTCCCGGAACAATTCGCCTGCATCCACTCTTTCCAAAAGTTTCTTGATGCACTTTATCTAAGACATTTTTTGAGGGTAGATATTCCAATATAACAATTCTTCCGGAATCAGAACCAACAACTATGTAATCTAAAGTATAATTTTAACACATATTAAAACAAATTAAAATAAATAGGTACTTCAATAAAATTTTACTTTCAAACAATAATAAAATTGAAGAACATTCTACAATCGACTATATATATTCATTGTGTTGGGGAATAGTAGTATATTGGAAACTATACTCCGCGCCACAAGAGAACACATACGGCTCACGCATCTAAATGACTGCGCTCCGTCGTCTCGAGACAAAATTTCCCCCACCATGCGGCAGCTGGTCTGCACATACAGTGGCTCAAGTAACACAATATAAACACGCGCCGTGTTGATGATTTCTTGATCGTCATTATTCATTGTAGTTTATAAAGTTAATAAAGTAAAGACAAATATGGGCGCGAAACCGGGAAACTGGACACGTTACAAAAGAATAAACGGCATTGAAAAAATGTTATTATTGTATTCGCAGTGTATACAGATGTCAACAAATATCGAAGCGCTTCAACGGGTTGCGCTCGAGCTGGTAAACTGGTAAGGATGCGCGAAAAAAAACTTGTTGGCCACCGTATGTGTTCTCTCGTGGCGCGGAGTATAGTATTCTTCTGTTTCATTGGTTTGCTTGTTTTCAAGGTTACTCAAACATTTAAGCAACACAACACGCCATTTCTTATGCCGGGTCCACACATACTAAAAATGTAAGCAAAAAACTCAACTTTACCATCACGACAGGACCATAATTTTTAATTAATTGTTTTGTTTTAATTTTGTTGTCTCTACATGGACCCGGCTTTATATCAAATAATTGAATATTGAAACTAATGTATGGAGTTAAGAACGAATTAATGCTGAAATATCCTAGCAAAAAAAAATATTATGTTAAGGTAATTAAAACATGGTTAAAAAACAAGATTTTACCTTTAGTACCGCCGGACTGCCTAAAACTCATCAGAGCACGAATAATTCCAAATACTTCTACAGTTAACAATGTGTGGACTTTGCCAGTGTTTGGATCAGGTCTCATTAGCTCTAAAGATTTTCCTCGAGAGACTAAGATTTCTTGTATTTTTCCTCCACTGAAATTTCCATGGATAGCGTGCGTAATGCCGCTACCCCGTTGCAATGTCATATTGTATAAATACATGATTGTCTTTTTCTGGTCGGTTTATCTAGAATAAAAACAAAAAAAATGAATGTAACACATTATGTCAAAAAACCATAAGTTACCTAGTATGTACTTTAAAATATTATAATATAATATAATACCTACGTCAATAGGTATCAGTATTTTATCACGTTATACAGCACCAAAATAATGCTACGAAAGTTGAAAAAAAAAATGGATAGGTAGTTGTTACTAGTTACTGTGAAAAGTTCAGAAGACACAACGGAAGTCGAAAACCGGGTTAACGTTTTGTTGTCTTGTTAGACTTTAGTCGGTTTTATGAAACACGCGCACGCGTACCAAGTCGTCACACGCATATCGAGGGCGGCGCATGGTGGCGTGCACACAGCACACTGCACAGCTTGACTCTTGAGCAGTTTGGCGGGGCGGGTTAGGAGCGGCGTAAATTGTAAAAACGATGTTTTAACCTCAAAAAAATACATATTCAAATTTTCTAATGTGATAGCCGGTGGTGAAGAGGAGGGTCGGAGGGACCGGCCGGAATGCCCGGAATACACACATTGGCACTTATTTAACTACGACTACAGGCCGCGTCATGTACGTCGGAAATAGATTAGAATAAAATATGGTAGTTGCCTGGTCTGAAATGTGAATACTGACTAATAAAACTATTATATTACCTGTCAAGGTGCCTAATCTAGATTCTCTTCCGTTCACGCAGCAATCGCACTACGACGAACGAACGGCGAAGGTTTTTGGCAGCATTGTCGACAACACGTCTGGCAAAAGCCGGACTGGCGGCCAGACAGAGCGATCAATCGGCCAAGACGGCGATTCTTCGGACGGGTCTAAACTCGATTGATCGCCCGTTCACAACACGAAACGGCAGACCGCCGGGCACATACGAACCATTTGCCTTTGCTGTGTTTGGTTACGAACACGCGTTATGTATTGCACTAATAAGTAAAAACGAGTTACTTTATAGGTCCGTGCTCAAATAGCAATCGCGATGCAAAACAACTTAACCAAGTAATGACGCACAAGAATTTGCAACTTGAGAGCCGAGAACAAACAAATTAAATTTAGCTATACAGACGTTATAATAGTCTATCGGTCGGACGGACGAAGCGGCGAAGCCATTACGGCATTACCATTTGGCATTTAGTAATTACCAATTACCAGTTACCACGGTGCATCACCACAACGTCGCGTGTGGTGGGCGGTCCGCGTGACAGTTGTACCACATGCGACAATAAGAAATTTCTCTATCGTTTTGTTTCTACTGTGTCGCTTTTATTCCCACGCATTTTCGAATATTTGAAATCTATCATGCTGTATTGATGAAAGGCACAAACAAATTTAGAAAATTATTAGTTTGGACCCGTCTAATTGTGGATACCGATAAATACCCCATCGGAAACACGTCATATTATTGGAACTGTATTTTTATTGAATCATATTTCTTAGGAATCTTTGAAAAATATTTTTTCTGAATAATATTTATCTAGTATAAGCTTACAAGTCAATAGGTCATAAGGGGATAGCACACAGTGCCTGGTTTTTCACTAAATACTCAATATTTACAAACTTCTGAGTGAGTAAATGACTTACAATTTATTCAAGATGTTGTTCTCGTATTCAAACGACTGACAAATGGTGCGCAGCAGGTGCTATTGACACAAATGTTATAATACCTACGTGTCATACAGATGTTGTTTGTACTAGCCATATTAATATGTATAATACACTAGTATTATACTCGTTGTCTATATTATCGACTAATACATAACTTTTACTTCAGACATAAGAACACAACCGAACTCAAAAGAAATAAAAATCCTCGATTGCTCGTAGTGCGTAGCGTCATTAACAAAACAGATAATAAAATAAGTAACTAGGAATTACTATTGATCAGCAACTCAAATGAGATGCACACATAAAATACAATGATTAAACTACGTAAATTACACTATTGTTGATTATCGATGCAAGAAAATTCCTTAATATTCATAAACTCTACATTTGATATAATTTTCCATGACCCAATATAGGATACTGAGATAGGCCATTCAACTGCTTTATATTTGTAATATATTTTGGCTAATAAATTATTATTACTATTATTACTATTACTATGTTTATAACGTCTCAAAGCAATATTTATTTTCCTTCTCAGCACCACCAGGGTCGTCCTGAACAAAAATTGAGGCAGTCAGGCTATAAACTTGACGACTCTACATTCTTTTTTCGCTTTCCTAGCTTTAATCTATTCTTTATAATTTTTTTAATTCCTCATGTGAAGATAAAAATATCATACTTCTACAGCGCCCATAATGATGCATATTTACCACCCAAATTAAAAAAAATTGTCAAAATTCTAAATTCAGACGCTCATGAAAAATTAGATACATTTATAATAGAGGTTAAATCAAAAATGTCCGCAAATTTTTACAATCACTTGAAAAATAAATTTGAAAAAAAAGGTCGTCCGTAAAGTAGTATTTTAAGTATGATTTAATTAATCAGAATAAAGAAGGAGGGAGACATTTTTTAAATTTGAATTGCAAGCCTTCGTGCCAAACCCAGTCATCAAAGGCTTGTGAAACATCTAAAAAAATACAAGAGCAATACAATTTTCAAAAACCCAAAAAAAATTATTTTGCGTGAATCCGTTTTGTCTATGTTGCGAGTGGGCGAGAGATAGAAAACAAACAGCTTGTACTAAGTGCAGCTGACATCAGTGACATCCTCATAATAGCAATATCGTATAGGTTATAGGTATAATTAATAATAAATAATAAATAGTAAGTAACCAGTAAGTAAGTACTAAGACATTATTGTATTAAGTATAATATTTTTTTCTTTCAGTCATAGATGTCGAGGACGTTTTAGGTAACACTATGCGTCTATGCGTGTTGTTGTCTTTTAGACAACATTTTTGATTCTGAGCGGAGCGATGAATGAATTGATTTTACAATGATGTATTGTTTTTGTGTCTGTTATCACCGTTTCGGGCAGGAATACTGATTCAATTTTCTTCGATCTTGTTCGATGAGAAAGTGAATCTAGTTTGATCAAACACGAGGTCAAAAAAAATTTCACAATAGTTTTCAAAAGTGCAGGGAAAAACAAAACAAAAATTAAAGAAAAACGGTAACTTTTGGTTTTTGGTGCAACTCTAAATTTTACTCAATGTTTATATTAACATTTTCCAATTTTTTTTTTTTTTCTATAAATGTCAATTCAATTTTATTTGTTGGGTCAAAAAGCTTGAAAATGTAATACAAGGCCCTAATATATTGTTACAATATTATAGTTGATAAATAATAAATATTAAAAATAGTCACAACTTTTTTTTTTATAAGCATTTAAAATTAAAACTGTGACACAATATAAATATAATTGTACAACTTGTTAATTCATCTCTTTGCTCAGAATTTAAAACTAGGATGTTTTATATTTTTAACAATAAAATAAGGTGAATAAATTAATAAATATCAATATATTTATTTGTATTTAATTTTATGAGTGCTATTAATCAATAGCAACCATTGGTGTCTTGAGGCATTTGCCAGTTCAACTTTTGGGAGTGGATTGGCCGGTGGTATGCGGATAAATTTTAGAAATGGGTAGCTAACTCATAATAAGATACAGATCTATTATGGATTTTTATGGGTTATAACTTATAAGTATTAAACGATTTAGGTCAGTGGTATGTATTTGTACTATACACATTAAACCAACCATAACATAAAGGTATCTATATTATTATTATTTTTGGAAAATGGATTATGTGCTACGATTTCTATTCAAAAAAATACAATAAAACAAATAAATTATACATCAAATTCCAAAAATTAATATGTTTTATTAAAATAAATTTTACATTAGAGATTTAAATTTTAAATATTAGTTATGATTAATTTTAATCATACTGAAATTAACATACATAATTTAAAATTTAAATAACATTAACTGAATTTCTTAAGGTATATTATATTAAATATAAGCCTCTATGGTTCAAACAGTTGATAGTAATTACTATTTTAAAATTATTATGATTTAAAAAACTAGAAACTGGTATAATCGTCCATAATATTTTTTTGCTTTTAAAAAATTATTAATTACCTACGTAAAATAGAACAAATACTTTATATTTTTGCGAATTTGTGATACTATTAAAGATAAAATCTTATATTAAAATTTAGAACCAATCAAATTATAGCATTATAAAATAGTTACTATTTGTTTGCTGGGACGATTCCAAACAAAATAAAACCATAGGTAGTTATTATATTTACTAAATCTGTTTTAACTTGTATGTAATAAATAACAATAAAAATGATTAATAATAGAATGTAAATTAGAAAAATCATTGATGCCAATATTTTTTTTTAAAAATTAAGAGTAGTCTGGCCTCTTGCTCTTCCTCTAGCTCTGGTAGTAGCTCTAGGTCCTCTGCTACCGCGACCTCTTTTACCCCGGACGTTTTGAACACTACTTGTTGAAGAGTTATTACTAATTTCTTCATCATCTGAGTTTACAGGTGAAATATTTGAATCATTGTCAGAATAATTTTGAGTTGTATGTTGCTGTGAACTCAATACTTCACGAACCTTAAATTAAAATAGTATTGAATACCTATACTAAATCATTAATATTTATTAGTAAATTAACATCATACATCATTAGCTTCATCTTTTGATTTTTGGGTGCGAGAACTATGATAACTAATAATGTGCTCTGATATGTTATTTTCGTTGAGACCTTCTTGTTTTATGACATAATTCTTCATTTTTTTCTTTTGATGTCTGAAAATAATTTTGTTTTGTTTTGAAATACAAAAAATGTATATTATATTACTATACCATATGACTAAATCAAATATATTAATATAAACGCTCCTTGAACTCAAGTCCTAGCAACCTAGCTAATTTTAAAATAAATATATTTTTTTTATAGACAATATAAATATATAATATTAATAGCTTCAAGTACATTGTTACATGATAATTATTTATATTTCAACCAAAAGAATCATATTTACACTAAAAGTTTGTTAAAATCAAATCTTATGATTAGTGAGTTATAAAGAACCTAGGCCAGTGAGTAACCTAGTCCAATGTAAAAAAAAAATATTAATTAGTAATTTCTAATATTACTATTATAATCTGCAACCATTTATAAACAAATTAAATGTTCAATCTCTACCGTGAATCTCAAGTTTATTGTTTGAGCACCTCTAATTTATCTTTTTTCGAGTAGCCTAAAAGGTAACCTATATCCTTCTCCAAGGTCCAATCCATCCTTGTACCAAATTTCATCAAAATTGGTTCAGCGATTTAGTCGTGCAAACGTAACAGACAGACTTTAGCATTTATTTATTAGTAAGGATAGGGGCTTATATTTTATATTTTAATGTTATACATTTAACTTCCAAGTTGCAATTAATAATAGGAATATTTGCAAGTAAATCAACAATTTAAAGTAAACAGGGTATACATATATAATGAAGTCATCACTTACTCTACAACTCTTTTTATTGCATCATGACATGATTTATTTACAAGCCAATCAACTGCTTCAGCCATACCATCAACAGACAATAATTCTAGTTGATTTTCTTCGTTAGCAGTTCTAAAATATTGATCAACAATATGTTCAATTTTCTCCATCTAAATTAAAGTTATTATAAATATTAAATTAAACTCAATTGAATTGGTTTATTATTAGGTCTATAAGATTAATACTTCTTCATCATCCATGATATTTGAAAGAACTTGATCATCAATGCACTTGGTTTTTTTTTGGACACTCTTCTTTTCCATTCTTAATAATATCATATCATTAGAATTAGCAACACGGTCTTGAAATTCATGTCCAAACTGAATACCATTAAAATGTTGAGTTTCATTAGTATATTCAACTCTGAGTCGTATTAATGGTAATTTTGGTTGTTTGTTGTGACCTAAGTAAAATTATCAAATATTATTAATTTATTAAATTATGATAGTTAATAGGTCACATTAAATTGGTAGATTTTAGTACCATAATCAAAATGTATAAAAGTATAAAAAATAAAAATGTATTGAGATTGTTATCTTAGTAGCATTTAACATTTTATTAATTCATGCATAATAAGATAGTTATATTCGACAAAAAAAAATGTTCAGTGTGTTTGTATTTTTAGCGATATTTTTACTTTTATATCTATACTGTATATCATTTAATACATCATGAATAAATTTATGAAATTTATTTTTTCCTATTTACCGTGACATAGATAAGTATTATTTAGTTATACAAGCTAATATCTCTTTGTCTATTAAAAAATATTATAATGAAATTATAATTAAAATATGTACCTATCATACATACATAATGTATCTTAATTCTAAAATAAACATTTTATATAATACCGACAACAACCTGAATTGTTCTGTTTTTTATTATTAAAAACATTTTTAAATATAAATATACTTTAGTTTAGTTTAGTGTAAAAGATTTATACAATTTTGTAAATTGTATTAATGTATATTAATTAGTATATTAGTATATTTATGTTTTAATAAACAGTGAAATTTCAATAATAATTAGTAATACTAAATTATAAAAGTGGAAAACTCGTGTGATGGGAAGATACATTTTGAGTGATTGATTTTGACCGGTAGTGGGTTCATAATGCAAAATTAACAATATTAGTTTTTATCAATTAAATATAAATTAATTACAAAAAAAAATAAAAAGTAATTCAAACTTACCGCTACATTTAAGACTCAATCTCGATAAGATATCCTCAATTTGTCTTCTTACAAATTCCTGAGTTTTCTTTGAAGTACTAACATCTTCATCACATTCTGACAGTTTTACTGTCTCAAAGTGCATCAGCCTAACAGTTTTCAATTCCAGTGGTTCCATTCTAAAATGTTTACCACTGATAGTTAACAATCCAACATATTTATTACCGGCTTCTCCTTCACACATAGATGTTGCGACTGTACTGCCTAATAATAAAATAGTAATTTTTTCAATACATTATAGAAAATTGTTTTAGCATTATTAATTTAAGCCTAGTTAATGCAAATTAACTATTATTGTTATTACCTGGCTGGCAAATATAACCTGAATTTGATTCCCCTCGAACAGGATCAATTAAACTTTCATGTTCATGTCCCCAAATAGTAAGCATTATATGACTTGGAATACATTTTTCTGATAAATATTTTGTACCAGGACGATTTACACGATTTTGATGACATACAAATATATTGAACCAATCATCTACATCTTCTAATGGGCGATTCATAAATACTTTTTTTTCCTTAAATAATCGTTCCAACCTTTCATCTCTAATATGACTCAAACCATAAATGGCAAGTTTATTTGATCCTTTCTTTAAAAGTATAGGATTTATTTTGAGCTCTTGAAGATTTGTTTGTTTGCCAAAGTAATTGATTAAGCCCATTGAACTTAAAAGATCCATACATGATATCTCTCTAATCCCTTCAAATGTTTTATTTATATGAATTAATATTTTTTTAATTAAGAGGATGTGCTACCAGCATGTGTTATCTTCGTCGTACAGGTGCGCAACATAGCAAATTTTACGTTCAGCAGTATAATTATAGCTCTGTTAATTTAAAAATTACAGTGAATTGACCTCTTATAAAATCTAAAGGTAATATCTAGGCAATCTTGTGGGCTTTTTATTATATTTTAATTTTAAAGCAAGTTATTTTATTTTTTTTTTTTTTATTTTAACGCCATACGGCTTTTACAATATAGTACATATTAATGAATATACATAATAACATATTTATACACAACAATTTAACACATTGATGTGTGAATAAAGTAAATTATACAATATACCTAACACTGTAAGCTCCAGAAAATTAAATAACAGTAATAAGAACCAAAATTTTAATTAGTTTGGTTATTAACTAAAGCTCTCCTCAGAGGGTCATCATCTAATTATTTTCTTGCCACTGAAGCAAGGTAGTAGGGGTCTTGTGAGCGGGTTATTCCTGGAATGCGAAAACCTAATCTAGATAACAAGAAAGGTGAGTCTATTACACAAGAAACTAAACCATTTAAAAGTTTAATATCACTCATATTTCTCTTATCACTTAGGGTGGATAAATTAAGTGCTGTTAAGACGGGCTCATAATCATGAGGTTCATGAATAATGCCCATATTTACAATTTTAAAATACTTATAACTCACTTTAAAATTAAAATATAATACAAAGCTCATGAAGTTGCATAGATATTAACTTTAGATTTTAAAAGAGGTCATTTCACTCAAATTTTTTAAGTATTGAAGCAACACGTGTTTTGCTGAGCGTAAAATTTGCTATGTCAAGTACATGTAAACGTAGACAACACATACGGGTAAATAAAATGTTCAATGGAATATTTTACCACAAGGATCATCATGATTGCCATGAATTGAAAAAACTGGAATCGAAACATTAAGATTTTGATCTTCAAAATTAACAATGGGATTATTGCAATGTTTAAATACTTCAGCTTGGTCACTAACAAATTCCATATTTATAGGCCTATATTATAAAAAAATAGTAAAATATTTTATCCACACTAGTCTCACTATTTAGAACAATGAATAATAATTGATTAGTTATTTTTTATTACAATCATAATAAAACGCTTTAAAACTTAAGTTCATTTTAAAGTTTCTTTAATATTTACTTGTCACCCAAACAATAATGACGTAAGAGGGAAATACATCTTTCCAAAGATGCTACTGAAGGCTGGTTGACATGAAATAGATCACCAGCCAACAAAATAAAATCAACTTCATGTTTAACTGCTAATTGTAACACTTCTTCAAATGTATTAAATGTGTCATCAGCTAAAACAATATAGATATATAAATTGGTAAGTATTATATAATTTGTAGGTATTACCTACAATTAGGTAAATAAAGATCATTATAATTGTATGTGAAATAGAATCATTCTAATAATTTTGATAAAAAAAAATTAAAATATCTTTTTAAGTAAACGTCATACCAAAATATTTAGATATGTGTACTACACAAAAACTAATAAATCTCATGTGTATTCTTTTATAAAAGTTATGCAATACTTAGCCATTTAGGTATATTAATTATTAATAAATTATATTATATTATATTATAATAGCATGTAGGAAAGTATGTATAGTACAGCCGTACAGGTCACATGTTATAGATATAATGCAATTTTTGTTTTCACCTCGAACCAAATTTTTCTCTTCAAAACCCAAATGTAAGTCAGTTGCTACAAGAATTTTGAAGTTTTCTGAATCGTCGTGACCAATTGCGTTAGAAGACATTTTGCAATTCAAATGAGAGTAATACTATAGTGTTATACTTAAATTGAGAAAATTAATTTTAAATTCCTACAAGTACAGCTCAGTACTTATAGTCAAAAGAGTAAAAATGAAACTACGAATTAAAACACTAAGACTAAACACTAAACAGTTTACAATTTATTCCCCTGTCCACTATTCAGCATTTCAACTAAAAATTAACAATGTAACAATTGTGGAGAATGGACAACTCGGAAGTCCCGTAAATTTATAATATTCAAACTTCAAATGTACGGTACTGTCAGTACATTTTCCACTTATCACTTCTGATAAGCCGGCAATTTGGCAACCATAATAACATATACATTATCTATTATATATTTATCTCACTCAATTCAGATAACAAAACTATTGCCTATGCATCTTAAAAGGGGTTTTAATAAAAACATTGATTTTTCAAATATGATTCAAGATGGATAAATAATAATTTTTATTATTGAGATTAATATAGTCTATGACATGACTAAATAAAGTCCTGGTATATAGACTATACTTCTTAGTAAATACTATAAAGTATTAACTAGCTGTAGATTAAACTCGGAGGCTGATGTAACTCGAGTAATTAAGAGTAATTTAAATTTTAAACTGGAAGTTATTAATAAAAACATTTAAAAAAAAGGTGGATAAGTGGATGTCGCTCTGCTGTACAGTAGGTTACAAGTGGGTCACTGTAATGGATGGTGTTAAATTTGAATTCAATGATATAATATCATTGTATAAGAAAAACGATTCTGAGCGAAAACGGTCAGTCAGCCTATGATTTTACCAAGTATATTTGATGATATTATTGTGAATAAAGTAATTTATATATAACCTATTTACTCGGAGCCTTGTTTTAAATTTTCAATCTTTAGCCATAAAAGTTAAACATTTTATACATTTTTAACCACAAAATAATTAATAAATTATAAATTTGATAAATGTTGTCAAAATTTGAACTTTAAATGCTTATAAAAAAAAATTGTGCATATGTATTTTTAATATTTTTCAACTGCTATTAGAACGATATATCAGGAGCCTTATATCAAATTTTCACGCTTTTTTACCCAACAAATAAAAATTTATTGATATTTATAGAAAAAAAAACTAAAAAAATTGAAAACTGACAATGTCCGTAAACAGCTCAAAAAGAGTCAAAATATTTTCAACATTTTATGGTGTATAGAAAATGCTAATATAAACATTCAGTGAAATGTTCAAATATCTACAGTCATTCGTTTTTTAATTACAATAAAATAAGAAAATTGTTACATGAGAAATCGAGTAAATATCAAATGTTGTATAAATATAAATTTCAGACGCTCATAAAAATTTAATTTAAGTTTCTTCTAGACATTTTTTTTTTGATAAAGGTAGACAAACTTATGAGTAATCTTATATTACATTTTAAAATCTTAGATTTAAAAAGAAAAATTTTTATGAATTCTCATCAAAATAATTTGCTATTTTTCGTGATTTTTCCGTATTTTGTCAAGATATGAACTTTAAATGCTTATAATTAAAAACTGTGACTGAGGATTTTTAATTTTTTTCATCTGCCTTTGAAACAATAACTTAGGAGCCTTCTATTAAGTTTTCAAGCTTTTTTACTCAACAGATAAAATTTTATTGATATTTATAGAAAAAAAAACTAAAAAAATTGAAAACTGACAATAGCCGTAAACAGCTCAAAAAGAGTCAAAATATTTTCAAAATTTTATGGTGTTTAGAAAATGCTAATATAAACATTCAGTCAAAATTTCATGTCCCTACGGTCATTTGTTTTAGAGTTACACCAAAAACCAAAATCGATTTTCTCAAAAACAGATTTTGCGTAAAAATTCCCGTTTTTCCTTAATTTTTCTTTTGTTTTTCACGTCGCTTGTGAAAACTACTGGGAAATTTTTACTTTTGACCCCCCAAAGTACCAACTAGATTCACTTTCCTATCAGAAAAGTTACTATTGAAGAAAATCCAAGCACTTTTACTGTCCTAAAAGGTGATGACAGACACAAAAATAAAAAAAAAAATAAAAAAAAAAACACACATCATTGTAAAATCAATACATTCATCGCTTCGCTCAAAATCTAAAAGTTAGAATAAAATAAACTTTTTAACTCGTTAATGCCCAGCCTTGGTTTTAACTACCTAGTTTATCTTCAGGAAACCTTCCAGCCACATCATAACATATTCATACCCCAATTTGCTGATGAGGTAAAGGCTGGTTTAGACCTTCCCTCAACTTCTAATCATCTTGAAAAACATTTCACGCCCAACGAAATCAAACAGGCTATCCTAAAATACTCCTTAAAAAAATCGCCAGGTTTCGACCTATTAACGGCAGAAGTATCTAGATGCCTCCCCAAAAAAGCAATAGTACTGGTAACATATATATTTAATGCATGCCTAAGACTCTCCTACTTTCCGATTCTTTGGAAATTCTCAAAAATTATATTATTTCCTAAACCTGATAAACCCTTGGACGACCCATCCTCATACAGGCCTATAAGTCTCTTGCCCTTCTTATCGAAAATTTTTGAAAGACTTATCCTCAAACGAATGACTCCATATATTGTCAGAAACAATATTCTTCCAAACACTCAGTTTGGATTCAGACCCTCACATAGTACCATTCATCAAGCGCATAGGATTGTCGATGCAATATCTTTCTCGCTGGAAAAAAAACTTTACTGTACCTCTGTCTTTCTTGATGTATCTCAAGCGTTTGACAGGGTCTGGCATGACGGATTACTGTACAAACTCAAAAGTTTTCTTCCCCACCCGCTCTTTCTTCTAATCAAATCTTACTTAACCGATCGTCACTTTCAAGTACATTATCGCTCTGCATACTCAGAAATAACCAAAATTAATGCTGGAGTCCCACAAGGGGGCATCCTATCTCCAACTCTATTCAACATATATGTCGCCGATCAACCCACCACGCCCCAAACCATGGTGGCTGATTATGCTGACGATAAAGTAATCTTATCAATTAGTGAAAACCCGGTAGCTGCCTCATCAAACCTGCAACTCCACCTCAACCTAATGTCTAACTGGTACGACAAATGGCGTATCAAAATAAACCAAAACAAATCAAGTCACACTACATTTACTCTCAAGAAGGGTATTTGTCCAACTGTTACATTAAATAACATCCCAATTCCCACATCGGACACAATAAAATACCTGGGACTCCATCTTGATAAACGTCTAACATGGAAAAATCATATACGAACCAAAAGAATGACTCTCAACGCCCGTATGCGCATCCTAAATCCTCTGATAACGAGAAATAATAAAACAAATATGAAAGTCAAACTTCTAATTTACAAGACCCTCCTAAAACCTATTTGGACTTATGGTATACAGCTCTGGGGCTCAGCAAAAAAATCCAATACCAATAAAATCCAAGTGTTCCAAAATCTAGCTCTCCGTCGTCTGTCCAATGCACCACCATACGTTTCTAACCTAACATTGCATAATGATTTTCACTTAAAAACCATCAATGAAGAAGCTCAATCATTTTACTTGCGCTTCCGTACACGACTTCTATCTCACCAAAATCCTCTTATTAAAAACCTCTCCTCTCTAACCCTCCCAGGGAATCCAAGGCGCAGGCTAAAAAGGAAATGGTGTCGTGACCTAATACAATTATAAATTTAAAATATAGTATGTTCATTACATGTATATATTCATTTTAATCTCAACATATTGCAAAAAAAAAAAAAAAATAAAAAAATAAAAAACAAAACATATATATAAATAATTCATGCTAAGTGTCGTCAGTGGGCGGCTTCTTACTCAATTTTTCATGCCATGTTTTCTCTTAGCACATAAGCTTATTGTACTTACTTGTATAGATTGTTTATATTCTAATAAATATTAAAAAAAAACTACCTAGTTTATAGGTCTATCATATTATAATTTATAATTATGGTTCATCCTACCACAGATTATACGAAAAGATGTATTTGCATATACCTCATCTGTGACCCTACATTAATAATAGTGTTTCCTACGATACCTAAACGGCTAAAAGTTTATCGCCAAGAGTCAAGACTATCATGAACAAAAGTTAGGTTCTAAATGTATATTTTCTTATACCGTTCTATATTGTGTCGCAGCAAACCGTTTTCTTGTCGCGGGGGCCAAAGATCGTTTAAATTCGACGTTGAAAATACCGTAGTTACTAGTTAGGGAAACCTTATTTCTATATTTGTATGCAACGATACTCGTATAATAACAATAAATAATGATATCGTCAATCGACATATCGATAGTTAGGAGGAAGTGATATCCGCATGTGTTCAGTCATGAGTCATGACAAATGAAATTTAATTTAATTTGTCATGTGTTCAGTGTTGTCTTCGTCTTGCAAGTGCGTAACATACAAATTTTACGCTCAGCAGAATACGTGTATTGGTTATAGTTTAAAAATTTGAGGGAACTGACCTCTTATAAAATCAAAGTGTAAGATTATGAGTTATTACCTAGGCAATCTCATGGGATTTTTATTATATTTTAATTTTAAAGCGAGTTATGAGCATTTTAAAATTGTTAACTGTTTGTACATCTTAAAATACTCATAACTCGCTTTAAAATTAAAATATAATGAAAAGCCCACGAGGTTGCCTAGATCTTACCATTAGATTTTATAAGAGGTCAATTCGCTTTTTAAATTAACGGAGCTAAACGTGTTCTGCCGAGCGTAAAATATGCCATGTTACGCCATACGGAGAAAACTGCGGGTATCACGTCCTCTTAATAGGTAAGGTATGCATCATGAAAATATGAATGAAAATAGTAATTATTACAATAGCAATATTTTTTTAAAGAAAAATGTTTTACAATATAACAATAGTTCCATGCTTAATTTATATTAGTACTACTTTTTTCTTACCAATACAGTAACACCAATATTTACAAATATAGCTCTATAAGTTGTATAAAAATACTGTCAACAGCCGAGCATAATCCCATAAGCCCAATATATGCATATTTTCAATAAATATTTTTTTTATCTTAGTGACATAACACTGCGTTTAGAATGGTCCGGTATTCATCCTGATCGCCTCATGTTGTGGTTTGACGAAACGTAGAATCGACCGGAGGTACCAAACGCAGTGTGAAATCGACAGTTAAAACTGATTTGTTTAAAATGGACCCACCAAAACATACAGATGTAGCATCCTTAGGCGGTCCCACACGAATGGCCAATATTTGTCACTGGTGATATATGACCAACATTGGTCTTTGCTCCTACACAGCTACACGACTGGTGTTTACTATCAATGCCCAGTGCTGGTATACTTGCCAATTGCCATGGTAGTTGTATATTCTTCCACAAGAATTGTATAGTTGACCAGTTAATACGTTTATCAAGTTGACTAGTCAAACACCAGTCACCATGCCGTGTGGGAGCAAACGCCAGGTTGAATGTAAACATTGGTGGTCCTTTGACTTGTGTAGTCGTGTCAGGTTTACCGACAATCCACCGGTACGAGCCAGTAACCAACAATTGTACTTGTGAAGTCTCCCATACGACTGGAGTGATGTCACCAGTGACAAATGTTGGCCAAGTACACCAGTCGTGTGGGACCAGCTTTAAGACAACTATTTATTATGGCAACTACAGACTTGACTTAAAATAAGAACCATTTTAATACTTACTTAACAACTATTAAGTAGCTAATTCACAGTCCAACTCAATAAGGCTTTTAACAAGTCTTTAATTCAAATTTTATTTTTCACATGGTTATTTTTAATTACAAGCTATTAAAAAATAAAAATAATATTTATTACTTATAATTATTATATTAAAAAACGTAGGATTTGATATACCTACAATTTAAAATCATTTTAGATTTTATGGTTTATAAATACATACTTATACTTAGAAATAACAAAAAACGTTACTGTAAATTACTTAACATACATAAATGTATACCTTTAAATTCTGTACATAAACCATTAACAATTTTAAAGATTTTACCATGATTATGAATACTAGTAGGTATTCATAATCAATGATGTTACTTATGTAAATCGGTTTTGATATAAAAACTTTTACAATACAATACACACAATTGTATGTGCTATACAGGGTGATTAATGAAGCGTAAAACACTCATTATCTCAAAAAAAATTTATGTTTTTTCACATAGTTTCAAGTTGTTAAAAAAACAAAGTTTTTATTAAAAAATTATATTTTTAAATATTTTTTAACCTTATATTTTTTTTAAGTTTTTTACCCTTTTGAACGACAGCATAGTTTTAATTTAATATTCCAATGCAGAATATTTTTCTAAGTATTTTGATTAATAAAAATCGAATTTAGGGCGAGTAGTTTATGAGTTACAAGTATTTAAGGTTTAGATGGGCGGAGTGGAGTGGTATGGGGTTACCCCGCAAAATGTTTGTCCTTTACTCCGCTTGTCTATACTTTAAATACCCATAAGCTACTCGTCCTAAATTCGATTTTTATACATCAAAATACTGAGAAAAATATTCTGCTTTGGAAAATGAAATTAAAACTCTACGTTGTCATTCAAAAAAGTAAAAAACTTAAAAATATATTTAAAAATATGACTTTTTAATAAAAACATTGTTTTTTAACAACTTGAAACTATGTAAAAAAACATTAATACTAATTGAGATAATGACTGTTTTACGCTTAATAAATCACTCTGTATAAATGGTGAATACATAATATATAATTATGGACTTATAGATAAAATTGCATTAAAACATTTTATATTATAAATTATAATCCCAATAAGTAACATAAAAATACTAAAAGAAGCATTATCATAATAAAATAGTATTTATAAAGAAAAAATGGCAAATTCCAAAGATGATGTGGAATAATTTATTTTTAGTAATAATTTAACTATTAATGTAATGTTTTTCTATAACTATAAACTAGATAGATTTAAAACAGTTTGGCTTACATAATTTCCATTTGAAATAATAAATAATAATATGAAAACAAGATACTCATTGATACTTGATAATTGAACTAAAAAAACAATTCTTAATACTCATCTAAAATTAATGTATCAAAATTTAATTTGTTTCATTCCCTCATCCCATTCCAATTGTCAAGAAACTGATTTATTAATCATCAGCCTTCTACCCATGTCATGTCCAGATGTTCTTTCCACACAGTTGGAAAATTCTGTATTGAGCCAGTCTAAAGACAAATTATCCAAATGATTGTCAAAATCTACCAAATTATTATACAACTGTTGCTGTAATACAGCTGATGCAGCTGCCAATGTTACATTTTCTATTTGCACGCTAAATTGAAAATAATTAAATTAATTATTATTTATTTTATATTATTTTACTATTCATAGGTACTTAGAGTTATTCAGACGTTTCCATTTTCCATCATCTTGTGTGTGCACTAATAATGCACTTTCTTTTTGATTTAACTCCATTAATCGATTATTGATCTAAAAAATGTAATTTAGAATTATTAATTATTAAAATCTAAAATATTAGCTTGAAAACAGTAAAAACTTTACTAACCACAACCATACAGACATCTGTCTCATGTTCAACAATCTTATCCATAATCTTATGGGCTGGTTTATCATAACTACAAACATTTAAATTATCATAATATAAGTAGGTATTTAAAAAACATATAAGAATAATATATTACTAGGGTAATTTAAATTCCAGAATGATTATCTAGGATTAGGTATAGAACTTCAATTAAATTAATAAATTTTAATAAGATTTATATAATAATTTATATGGATTAATCTAATCTATAGTAGGAACCTACCTAAATATAATTAACTATCATAATGCTTCATTCAACATAATTAGTTAATTAGTTTAAAAATAATTTTTCTAATAGATACTTTTTATTTGCAGATATTTACAGATATTTTCTGACAATTTAAGAAATATATTTTTTTTAAATTTAGGTAAGTAGTCTTTCCATAACAACGTAGTAAAAAATAGTTGGTAATTAGTAGGTACTCGTATTACTTTTTTACCCAAGTTACTAACCATAGGCATGACAGGCACCCCAGACATTTTGTAATTGGGGCCCTAAAGGCCTAAAATTTAAATCCCAGAGCATAGGGCAAGTATTTTAGATGATGTTACTAGAGTAAAATGTTTAAAATATTTTTAATTTGTGTGGAAAAACATTATGATTATAACAGCTAAACATTATTGACTACAAAAGTACAATCAAAACTAACTATAAATAAAAAATAACAATATAATATTGCCTATGTGTTTTGTTATTTCTCTTAACCATTATACATTATTTATTATTGAACTGAAAAGTGAGTTACCTACTTAATAAAAACAATCTAAATAATTTGAATAATCAACAAGATATAATTTTTAAAAAAAACATGAACATAATGACAAAAATATTCCTAAAGGAACTATACTCTGTTCAAATTAAGATTGAACCGCTCGCTCAATCAAAACACGTTTTTTTCACGCATTCAGGACACTAGTGGGAGCGTATGCATGGCAGCCAGTACCGGCGCCGATGATGACTGTCGGCCAATCACAGAATGCATAGCCATTGCATGGGGGGTCAGGCACTGTTCGGCGGCTCAATCTGCATGCGCGAAGCCGGTTCTATCTTAGCCTGAACTGAGTATACCTACTAATAAATTTGTGTTTTTGTGACTGGATTGGTTAAAAGACTCCAATAGATATAATATTTTTAGTTGTTTTTTTTAAATACTATAGATGTTAAGCATTGTAGTATAGTCACAGCGTTACTAGTAGGTAATATGTTTATTCGAATATTACAATTTATTAAATGTAAATAATATACTGTTAATAGAGGACTCAAAAATATTGTAGGCACCTTCTGAATTTCAGGCTTATGCTATTAAGATACATTCAGTTTTAATCTTGTTCCCAAAAGTTGAAGAAACTATTGATCTCCCAACTGATAATTATATAAATTTCATAATATGCATTAAGATTAACATGGTAGGTATATAGACGAAGAACTTTAACACACTATACGTTTGTACACAATTCATTACATAATTAATATACAATACAAATATTGAAAAGTTAGACATCTAGGTACCTTAAGTCATCCAACGTTTCATTGGCTAGATAATAGCCAGCAATGTACATATCACATGTACTGGCCGATTGATCGATTTGCATCAAGGCGATCTCTGACATTGGTGACACATGGAGACACTGATGGAACAATGGAACAGTGTCCACTATAACCAACTTATCGCCCTTAGTAGAGTTCTCAGCGACCAGTAATCCGTTTACTTCACAGTGAGGATATTTGGCAGCATGGGCGACCATTTTACAATACGCCAGCGTCGAAAAAGACACTTTCGACATTATCAATAGAAGGTAGACGGTAACCTTTTTAAAAGAAATATGAAACGGGATTGATTCCAATTTCCAGTAACACAAATTTACTAAAATTTTTAAAAATATGCTTAGTCACTACTTGCTATAGTAATAAATAACAGTAGTAAGTACCAGCACTACGCGACTACGCCACCCTAGACGTATTCTACTCATATTTTAATCAATTTTTCTTTACACATTACACGTCTTATCAGTTATCAGTGATTTTCAATATTTGACTGTTATCATATTTCGGACAAGTGCTTATCACCTTATTCTCCGGCATAATCATAGATAATAAAGATAATATGGATAGGCCACGGCTATGTTAAATATATTTGAGGCCGTGTTCCCGTCCTCCTAAGATACAAATTGTGTAGCCAAATAAAACAACCGGTAGCGCTGAAAACTTCAAGAACTGTATTCTTATCAGCTAAGTGACACCTTTTCGTGGCCGTCCCCCAATCCCCGCCTACCCAGTCGTTACCAGTCCATTATACATCTTAGTCCGTGGGCTCCCCGTAGAACTAGATTGTAGTGAACTCTAGCGACCAACTGTTTTACAGACTATGGTTAATATGGTTAATGTTTCAAAAATATCACACAAGGAGCGCACATTAGTTTTTCATTCTATGATAATGCAATTATGAGAGGGTCTATTTATTTCACAACGTTGTGCAACCAGTACATCTACAACCGTGATAATCACAGATCACCATAGATAAAACAAGGTATATTGTTAAAAATGGTCTTATAATAATATAAGAAAGTATTTTCTGAAAATTATGACTTGGGCCCCCCTCCCCTATCCATGTCTTTGGAGCCGCCCCTGGTAGGTATCAAATTTTGTGTTAGCAAAACATTTAAACCCCCTCAGGTTAGTAACATCTGGATAGTGGATACATCATAAATATCATTCTTACGGTCCAAGTGTCCCTAGGGTACAAGACGTGTACTCCTCTATACAGGAATAGTAGATATGTAGATATAATAATACTAGATATGCAATGCATCTTACATAATAGCATTTATTTACATACTAGTATTTGTAGTCAATGATAACAGTATACGTATACTTATGTTTGAAATAGTATCCTACTGGCTAGTGAAGAAACAAATTTAAAAAAAAAAATAGTTTTGATTAATGAATTTCATATAAACCTTACTTGAAGGCGGTGATTTAATAGGGGGTCGCGTATAGGCAATTCGATGTCTTATACTCGTTACGCAGTGTGGTTGTGTGAGAAGTAAATGATCATTAGTGTGCGTAGATACGTTCGGAAACCGTCGTGTGCCACTTTTCGTATGCACACGCACATGTCAATAAATCTAGAACAACAAAATATGTTCTTCTATGCAACCCCTATAATAAAAACTACCAAAAGCGGTAATAAATTAAACATACTCCCTGAAGTTCGATTGTAATTTCGAAAAAAGGTTGAATTCGTAAGCTCCTAGACTATGCTTTGTAGGAACCACTTTTTTGTTATAAAACCCAAAAAGCCCAAAATAAATACAAATGTAATGAAATTATATCATGAGATTTTTAAAAAAATATCAAAATTTTATGGTCCTTTAAAATTGAAAATTGTAAATCGACTTCAAGAAAGCCTAGTTATTTTGCCAAAGAATTCATACATATGTATATTAAAAATTAAAATTGGACATTCAAAAGTATGTGTAATTTACCACCGCTTATTGGTCTATACGCCGTGTCCATAGTAAATCCGTTGCGTCCCTTGCGTCCGATACGTTGCGTCCGATGCGACCGAAATTAAAAGCAAACATACTAACATGATACGCGACCTGTCCAATCTGGATGGAGTTTGCGTCCGATCCGTCCGACATCGCATCGGTCGTATTCGACGCACGATTTGAAAAACAAATCATTTTGTTTTTTGACGCATCGGACGCAAAAACAGACAAACGTATTCGTCTATTTAATATTAATTTAATCCAATATATTTAATAATAATATACGTAAAAATTAAAATTAAATAATTTAAAATGGAGTTATTGATTTCGGAAGTCCAAAAACGACCAGTGTTGTGGAACAAATTTCATAAAAAATATAGAGATATGATTCACAATGAAAGGGAATGGAACGTAGTTGCAATTAAAACTAAAATGAATAGTAAGTATACTATTTTTTTAATGTAATTTGATAATATTTCGTTTTATAATATTATAATTAAATAATTAATACGACATACCTATTGTACAAAATAATTCTTAAATTAAAATATTTTTAAAATTATTAATTATTAAATTTATATTTGATCTATTATTTATTGATTTTTATTGTGATTTATGCTTATCTCTATGATGTACAACATAATAATACATTTTAACATCAGTCCTTGTAAAACTTAAATTTTATTTTCTTGAAAATAATGTACAAAATTATTTCTAATTTGAATAGCCGAACGAGATGCACGATTATTAGATCTGTGTCTTGGATTTATTCCCATCAATTGATTATTATTTGAATTTGTATTGGATTCACGAAAGGTATTTATTATTTCTTTATTTCTTGACTCATCTTTTTCAATATCAATTACATTAATCAATATACAAATCGCTTTTACCACGTGGTCAGCATTTTCAACTTTAGTTTCTATTGCCTTCAATAAAATTCGAAATTTTGAGGATGCGATACCGAATGCACATTCAACAGTCATTCTAACTCTGGATAATCGGTAGTTACTTGTTTGTTTCTTGTGCTTGGTTTCTTGGAAATGGTCTCATTAGATAATTTCTAAGAGGATTTCTAAGAGGAAACGCCTCATCACCAACAAAAACATAGGGGGCTGAGATACCCGAATTGCCCAATTTCCTTTCTATTGGTAATTTGAGAGTACCAGATTCTAGACGTTGGTGAAAATTTGTATCGCACAAAATACCACCATCACTATTCTTACCACAACCGCCAACGTTTATCATTATAAATCTATATTTGGCGTCGACAACTGCCATTTAAAACAATAGAGAAATATTGTTTGTAATTGTAAAACATACTTCCTGAGTTTTTAGGACACCTCAATCTTATGTGTTTCCCGTCAATACTACCCACACAATTAGGAAAGTTCCATTTTTCGTAGAACTCGTCAGCTATATATTTTTAAAGTTGTCAACGGTAGGAGTAGGCATGTGTTTATCCTTTAATGTACACCAAATAGCTTTGCACACCTCAATGACCATTTTTACTACTCCTGATTTAGATATTCTGAATGTTAGTGCTAGCTGCCTAAAAGCTAATCCTGTTGCTAAGTACCTGTTAAGAATAATACAATAATTAGTAATTGTAATGCAAAATGTGTCGTTTTCACTTTTCAGGGTCGGACTAGCCCACCGAGAGATCGGGAAAATTCACTCGATTTCTCATGTATCAATTCCTAAACTTGCTAAAATTTTTAAATTATATTGACTCGTTTTGAGCTGTTTACGGAAAATTTCAAATTTCTATTTTTTTATAAATATTAATAAAATTGTATTTGTTGGGCCAAAAAGCGTGAAAATGTAATACAAGGCTCCTGACATACTGTTGCAATAGTAATTGAAAAATATTAAAAATACATTAGCACAATTTTTTTTATAAACATTTAAAGTTTGAATTTTGACGAAATTTATCAAGTTGAAAATTTACAAATTATTTAGTAGATTAAGATTTGTATTTTTTTACAGTTTAGGAAGTAAAAAAAAAATGGAGAAGTTTGAGAGATACTTTTTTAAAGGAAAAAAAAAAGTAGGTAACTAAAAGTCGTTCAGGAAATTCTCAGGAGGGTGCTGAAGTATACACGGGAAAGTGGAATTATTTAAATTTAATGCTGTTTCTAAACGATACGATAACACCACGGAAAACGGACAATAATATTTCTGATGATGAAAGTGAAAATGAATACACAGAGGAAAATTAAGAGGCATTAGAAAACAATAAAAATGATTATTTTAACGATACTCAAGAATACACTTCAAGTCCTATTGACGTCATTGGTATTGACAATTTGTCATCTGTATCTCAATCTGGAAATTCTAATTGTACTAATCAAATTTCAGAAAGTACAAGTAATTCTGAAAATGTTCGTTCTATTAAAAGAAAAAAAAATGATAGTAAAGCTTTTGAAGATGAGTTACTAAAGATTGAATCCGAAAAGTTAAATGCTTTACTACAGTCCAATACGACTACTCATATTTACGATGATGATATGTTATTTTTAAAATCTCTCCATCCATACTTTAAAACCATGCTTCCTATACAAAAGCTACGTTTAAGGTATCAGATTCAAAGTGTAATAATAAATGAATTATCACTAACACAAGGACAACCAACATACGATACGCCAACATACAATATGCCAACTTACAATACCACACATATCGATGATACTCAAAGAGAAACACCATAAAATTCAACACATCGTGCATTTGGTTTGAACAACATTCATAATTCAAATAATTATATTTAATTCAACATAATAAAATAATAAATAATGTTACTTTAAAAATTAATTTTAGGTTTGTTCTATTTAAGTAATTTTCTTTTTCATTTATTATTTTGTTTCAAAAAGGTTTATAATTTAATTTAAATTTTAATATATAGGTAGGTAATTATAGTCATAAGTCACAACAGAAGTAGTTACATATTGTACCGACTATAATTTATATTCTGTTTTATTTTTACAATAAATATTTTACAAGTTTGTTATTATTATAAAATTATAATATTATGTATTTGTGTTTTTACTTACCGCAATGTCACAAGTAGTCTTTCTTCCACACTAATTGGATCTCGGAAATTGGTCGATTTGAGATTTAACTCAGGTTTTATACTTTCAACAATATAATCAAAAGTTGTTGTAGACATTCTCGTGTATGCGTTAAACAAATTTTCACTGTCACGTAATTCTCTATACAAATGATGAAATTCACCAAACATTTTGCAATTTTTCAAAATAGAATTTATATATTTTTTTTTTTAATGTAATTTTTGTATAAATAATATTTTACACCTATACTCTCTGCGAGCATAATATTTTTTTGCATAATATGTGTAGACATTATGAAAAAAACACAAGTGCACTCCTACGCGTTCAACCACGTTCTAGTACATCGAGAATATTTTTGATATCGTAATCATCGGACGCATCGGACGCAAATTCACGTTGGACATGCATGCGTTTGCCGCAATAATGTGCGTTGAGTGCGATGCGAAAACGGACGCGCCGGACGCATTTCGGATTTACTATGGACACGGCGTAAGACGTACGAAAAATACGTGACATATGCGATCCCCTTAAAACAGTTTATAATCTATGTGAATAATGTGTTTACAATAATTTTATTGGTTATAAGTAATTTGTTTTTGGATTTTTTTAGTAATTATAGAACTGTTTAAAGATCTTATTTACAATATTTTCAAAATTGCACCCTCAAAGTCGCTTAAACCGTTTAACGTGTAATAGTAAAATAAATATGTAATAAACCATGTGTTTGTTTAAACATATGTTTGTATATTACCAATATGTAATAAACCTATATGTAATAAAATAATTATTCATATCAAATAATCCTAACAATTTAATGCAAGGATTCTCATAAATTGATCTTACAGCAGCCTTAAAACACCAAAAATAAATATGTACATCATTTACAAAATTTTAGTTCCCTATTATGGTGTAGGTATTAATACAAACAATAAATTGCTATTCGAAAACACAATTTCGTATACCTATTATTATTTACTAAATACCTACAATTAAATTAAACTAAAAATAAACATATGATTACATACTGAGTGCCTATAATATAATATTATATATGAAAATTGAATCTTTATTACGAATACTTATCGTTTACACAGACCACAAGAAAAAATAATTAAAAATATTAAAAAAAAAAAACACACATCATTGTAAAAATATAGTTGGCATTATAGTATTTGATGAATTTACTGTATACGTTTATGGCTTTATGTTAACTCTAAAATCCAGTAATCACATTTTTATTTAATAATTCATAAAATACAATGTGCTCTTATAAAAATATTCTTGTGCTTCTGACATCTATTCACCACCTTAATCAATAATTAAATTGATAAACGAAAATAATAATTTAAATAATACCTATATCATATTATTATAATTCAAATTCAAAATTATAAACAATTTTGGTTTATTGTCATATCAAATTTAAATGAACAAATTGGTCCTTAACATAGAAGTCTTTGATATAAAAAGTTGCATTATATTATATCCGTGGATTCATCATATTGACATACCTAGTATGATATCTATCATTTATTTATTTAATCTATGGCAAATCTCAAAGTCGTTGCAGAAGACACAGTCGATTAAAAATTCTAAAATTTCAATAAGCAAAGAAGATATGAGCAAAAAACTTACTGCGTTTCGTATAATTTTATTTTTCATAAATCACAATATTCTAAGTTCTGGCTGTATTCTGGAGCGTTTCCTCATGGGCGTAGCAGTTCACACACGTCACGGATTCCGCCGAAGGAGTCGATAATTAAAGTAAGTTTGTTTTTATATTCTTTTGGGGCTTAAATTTACTTTTAAGACTTAAAACAAATATTTAATGTCACGAAAAATGTGCTATCCAAGTGTTGTAGGCTCATATTTTAGTTTCGGACTAGAAATGTATAAAATACGCGAGATATAAACGCCGTCGTCGTTTTTCCAGTCCCTGTTAGTAGAATAATTATAATTAATAGGTGCATACCTATACAGGGTACTTAATATAAATATATAAATATTTTGGTTTAATTTATAGAAATATATGTTATGACTTATAACTGATAATAGTCATAAGATACAATTTTAATTAATAACTAATAATTTTTTTTCCAAATACAACGTTATAAGTTATAGGTAACTATTAATTTAGTGTCACATACTTAACTTCTATTGTTCACCTAATATCTATATTCTATATCATAGGGATTAGGGATGTATAACCATGTACACATAAAAGTATATTCACGGAATGGTCAACTGCCTATCCTGACGTGTGCGCACTTATGAATAATATACCTACTCATATACTCGTATAGGTATATAAATAGTGTAATACTACATACACGAATGTGTTACCTATTATGTCCCTTAAAGTTCAACAGTTATTATTATATTTATTTATTTTTTAAATATAGGTAGGTACATTACAAGACTCTAATTAAAATCACATTTTTTTTTTATTTTTTTGAACACAATGTTTTAAAAATTATTAATTAATTTATTAATGATTAGGTAATGCTTTTATAAGTAGGAAGGTAGGTTTTTATACCTACCTAACAAAATAAGAAAATACATAATGATTAATGTTATTTAATATGATTTGTAAGTACATAGCAGATTATACCTATCACTTGGTGACGATTATTTTTGTTTTATACGTTCTTCGTAATTCAGTTCCGTCACGATAGTTTTAGTTTTCGTTAAATGTGAAACCTCTAGATTTCTCACAAAATTCATATCGATCACCTCACAGCTTTCATATTCAAAACCAAAAAATTATGTATTTTTATCTTATTTCAATCTTTTTCATCGAACACCAGAATATATTACAGATCATAAAGATACTAGTATTGTATACTAGATAAGTTTCAATTAGCGAGATTTAGAGAGAGATGGAGATGGAGCGAGATGTAGACGGACGACAGCGTGTGCTGCAGTAAAGCTAGGTTTCACTGGAAGAGTCGATGTTTATGCGTAAGTTTGTTTTTATATTATTTTGGTCTTACATTTACTTTTTAGACTTGAATTAAATATTTATTGTCGCGGAAAATCTGTTAACTAAGTAACGTAGAAGCATATACGTTTACTACTGCCTACCAAAGGCGCAATGTATAATAATAATAAATTATACGCCAGTCCGAACAATCCAAACGCTGTCTTACTCGTAGTCGAGTTCTAGTTGATAACTGACTTGTGAATAAATGTAATTTTTGTTAGGTATAAAAATAAAACTAATAAATCCTTGAATACAACAATTAAAAATACAAACTATATTAGGTATTTATTGGTAGGTTTATATAATATCTGTAGACTGTAACGCATAGGTCATTAGAATATTGTAGAATATTTTACTGCATAAGATGCGTGTTATTTCAGAAATGGTATTCGTCAGTGAACATTTTCAAACTGGGAATAATATATCATAAGCAGATTGAAATGTGTGAACGTTTCAGTGTTTCGAAGACTAAGTTTCGTAGCAGATTTTGATTCCGTCACGGGGTATGTATTTTCTTATTTCTCAGTAGGTTTTTTTTTATTATAGTTAATTGATCAGGGGATGTATTGCCCGAAAATGTTCAATATTTGTATTGTAACTATACTGGTATAACACTATTCGGGCTATCAATAAAGTCGTGTTCAAAATTAGAAAATTGGTGAGGTATGATATTTTTTTAAGCAATTCTTTCGAGTAGGGAATTCGCTCAATGATATTTAAATATTTTCACCGATAATCAAGTACGATGACTTGTAGGTAACTAGAGACTGAGTGAATAGGAATTAGGAAGTATGTGATATGGCGAAGATAAGGAAACGGGTCAACAGGAATTCAGAATGTTTGGTGTATGAAAGGAAAAGATGAAAAAGAAATGTAAGGTTAGGGTAGGTAAGTGGAGTGAGAGTAGCAGATATGAGAATAATAAGTAAGGTGTTAAGGTACAAAAGAGGATAGAATAAGAAATTAATTAATTAAGGGTAATGCAGGGTAGTGTACATATTGTAGTGAAAACAAGAGAGAATAGGTTTAGGTGGTTCGGTCACTGTATGATAAGAGATAGTGAGAGTGGCTATAGAAGTCAATTTAGGGGAGAATGATGGACGAGAAGAATGAAGAAGAGATGGATAGACAGAATTCCGATCATATGGAGGTGTGGAATGAGAGTGGCTGAACCTGTATATAGCTGTGAGAGACGGGGGAAGAAAAAGTGTAAAGGTAGAATAGTTATGTTAACGATGCCGAATACGTAGGAAAATATCTTGAATTGCAAAGGCCCTATTGACTCATTGGCTTCAACTAACCATAGGTTTACCTAACTAACCTTCTTATGACTCATTAGGACACTTTGAATAAAAAGATCCTGAGTTGCAGGTTGCCGAACTTAAGTGTTTGTTTATCAAGTCGATCCTTTGATTGTTGACACCTTAATCCATGCTATGGATGAAGCCCATAGATAATAAAGATATTATGTCCTATCCATATCTTTATTATCTATGATGGAGCCATACCCAGCTCACTCGTGTAAAGATGTTGCCGGTTGGGATGTCAGCGCACTATTTGTTTTCCATCTTTGACCCACGCGTAGCATACCAAATGTACGATTAAGAAAACACTAAAATGATTGGGTCAGAGAGAGAAATAAATGGTGCGCTAAAAATCTGACATCCTCTTAGTGTTATCAAGTTATCAGGGTTGTGAATTTAATGCAATGAAAAAGTGTTAAATATTTGCCTGCATGTATGCACTAAAAACAGGCAAATATATGCACTGAAATATTCAAAAATATGCACTTAAAATTCAAAAAAATACTGAATGAAAACGTTTTTATTAAAAATTTTTTAAATTAATAAATTATAATTCAAATTGGTTTACAAAAAAAATTCTTTATTTACACACTTGGTAGGTAGGTATGTAGGTAGGTAACGGATGAACCGAAAATATAAAAACATTTTAGGAAAATAAGCATAAATACGAAGAAATCATGAAAACATGCAATTATATTAACTAACCAAAAAAAAAAACGCGTATTGGTAACGGTGTTGTAATAATAGGGATCTCCCAACAAAAATACGTACTAATAGTTCAAACAAATCATAAAAGCCAACTGTAATAAATATTAATTTATAAAAAAGTATATTAAAAAGCATTATTATTGTAAATGAAACAAAACTATGAACTATGGACCGTGACATAATATAGGTATTTCTATATTTTTAGCTCCATAATTTCTGTTAAAATATTAGGAAAATGTATTAAGTAAAGTAATGTAAAGTGCTAAATTTGAGCTATTACTTAAAATATTATATTCATAACAAATTATCATAGAAGGTTAGGTACATGTTATTCCACATACTTATTATAGTTTAATTTAACTACAACATTCTAGTAGAGTCTGATAAAATTTGGTTCCACGACTTTGATCATACAAACTTTAAATACTAAACTATGGGTCTGAAATTTAGTTTATATAGATGTAAATAATCCAAAACATATATTGCTTCAAAATATAAAAATAAAGTGTCTTGTATTGTAGTAGGTGGGTAACTTTAAAAAAAAAACTAAAAAAAATCATACTTGAAATCTATGTATAATATACGTATATTATAATAAATGTTCAAATGTTTACTATAGTACATTATAAAAAATTAACTTAAGCTCAATATAATACATTATAAAAGGTGTTCAAATAAACATTTCATACCAACAATTTTGTTAATTCACACAGTCTCTCTTCAATTTTAAATTTTTCTTCAAATTATCTACAAAATATAAACGTTTAGTAAATTGGAAGACTTGATTAAGTATTTAATCATTTATCTAAAAGAGATGTGCCGGGTCGCCACATTACTATATCGAGGGGCCATGGTGCAAGTGTCGTCCATAAATATCATAACATATATTATATTAGAAATACAAACTTAATATTTCACTAACAGTAAATATTATAAAAAAATATTACGAAATGTACTATATACTCATATTATATTATGATTGTATTAGTTACAAACTCTTGAATTAAGAGTTATGTGTGAGGATTTAATTGATTTCCTAAAAGGAAATGGCTCAAGGTTTCCTCAGTAAGTTAAGGGACCGTAGTTAAAGTGCTGTCCACCAATAAAGTACCCGAAAAAAAAAAAAAAAAAAAAAAAAAACGATTAATTCAAATATAGAAGGTACTTATATCATATACTTTTATCAAAGTATGATTGTGTTAGCCACAGTCTTGTGTAAATGATATTGTCTTATGTTTTCCCAATCTAATTATACAAAATACTGAAAATTAATGAAATCACAAATATTAGTACAATAGAGAGACTGTGCATTGATTTACAAATTTGTCTTAAATTTACTTTTTGCATAGAGAATAATATGAAGGTGGGCTGGGCTTTTAATATCAGAGTATGGGGGACAGGGCTGGGAATTCATATTATGAATTGAAATATTTAAATAATAATAGAGATTCGTTGATCGCTTTTATGTGCTTCAAATTGTTTACACGAGTGAGCTGGGTATGGCTCCATCATAGATAATAAAGATATAAAATAATGGATAGGACATAATAGTCTTATCAGCGGTCTGATCTTCGAGGGGAACAATTGAGGCCAATAACTCGAGTATCGACTATCAATATAAAGGAGCCTCAATTTCCTTCCCCTCCGAGAACGCGGCCTGAAATGTATTTAAAATAGGCGTGGACTATCCATATCTTTATTATCTATGGGCTTCATCCATAGCATGGATTAAGGTTGTCAACAATCTAAGGATCAACTTGATAATCAAACACTTGAGTTTGGCAGCCTGTAACTCAGGATCCTTTTATTCAAAGTGTCCTAATGAGTCATGAGAAGGTTAGTTAGGTAAACCTATGGTTAGTTGAAGCTATGGTGATGATAGACGACTACCATCACCGGTCGTGAGCTTTGCGATGATCTTTTCCTACTAACTATCAAGGTATTCGATATTGAAAACATAACGATGAAAGAAAATATTTAAATATTATTAATTTGGTTAGGTTAAGTTAGGTTCGGATAGGGCAGGAAATTAGATGTTAACTAATTATCATAGTTTTTAACACGCTCTTAAAGACTGTCAGCAAGAGTTGTACCAGTATAGTTATTAAAATGATTTTTTTACCAAAACAAATTATAAAATGTATTTTAAAATATAACAAAATATAATTTTATTAGGGTTTTATAAAGTTTTCAATACTTATGAGTTTTTGTAAATAGAAAATGTATAAAATCAATAGTTTTAATTTAATATATGGTTTTGTGTTTTAATATCCTATTGTCAAAGAATTCTCAGGGTTTCCTTTCCACATTTTTTTACATTGTACTAAATCTAACATTTTTCCGCACATATTTACAAAGAATAAAACCGATATCTGACTATGTTTTTATTTGCATTTAGACTTTATAGTTTGTAATTTAATATTGACTGTAGACCCACCAAACATAATATTATTTTAAATTAATCATTTTATGTCCTTTATAAATTACAATCACATAGTAGAGTCCGTGCAGGACCTTTTATCATTTAATTTCTTTGCATCCTTTATAATTTACATTCGTTTTTATACATTTTCTAATACATATATTACCGTGATACACCTCTGATCAGATATTATAACTGTTCGCATTATTATAATGTAAACAACACCTAGTTTTTGGATTGTAGTTAATATGTATTGCAGTATTTAGCTTCCAGCGTGTTCTTTTGTTTAGTGTTATTTCACCCAGATTTCTTAAACAATTTTTTTTTCACTTCATTGAACTCTAGTAGATTTTTTTGTATAAAAATTTTTCAAGATTAACCGGCTATACCTGGGAGTAAGCTGAGTACCTGTGTACATACTATATAATTTGAAAAGAGACTGGCTAGGTTCTGTTTAATATTCTGGGAATTTGAGTTTGAACTATGAAATGTATTTTCTTGTGTAAAATTTTTTCAAAATTTTTTTTTTGGTTTTCTAAAAAGCATTTGCCTGCGGGCGCCAACACCCTCCTTCAATTTTTTTTTTTGTAATATAACTCTAGTTGAATATTTTGTATTGACTTGAAAATTGATAACTTGGTGCCCTATGGAATAATCATTCTTTAATGAACTAAATATTTTGAATAGATTTTTCTGTTAAGATTCTGGGCTATTTAGTTTGTACTTTGTAATGTGTAATCATACAGTTAAATTTATTCAAAATTTTTTTTTGGTTTCCAAAAATGCATTTGCCTGCAGGCGCCAACACCCTCCTTCAATTTTTTTTTTATGATTTAACCTCTAGCCTAATTTTTTAAACATTGACAATCGGGTACCTTTGAATAATCCTTATCTTTAATGAACTAAATATTTTGAATAGATTTCTCTGTTAAGATTCTGGGCTATTTAGTTTGTACTTTGTAATGTGTAATCATACAGTTAAATTTATTCAAAAATTTTTTTTGGTTTCCTAAAATGCATTTGTCTGCGGGCGCCAACACCCTCCTTCAATTTTTTTTTATGATTCAACCTCTAGCTAATTTTATTAAACATTGACATACCGGTACCTACTTCTGTAAAATATTTTCAAAATTTTTTTTTTTGGTTTCCTAAAAAGCATTTGCCTGCGGTCGCCAACACCCTCCTTCAATTTTTTTTTTATGATTTAACCTCTAGCCTAATTTTTTAAACATTGATAATCGGGTACCTTTGAATAATCCTTATCTTTAATGAACTAAATATTTTGAATAGATTTTTCTGTTAAGATTCTGGGCTATTTAGTTTGTACTTTGTAATGTGTAAACATACAGTTAGATTTATTCAAAATTTTTTTTTGGTTTCCTAAAATGCATTTGCCTGCGGGCGCCAACACCCTCCTTCAATTATTTTTTATGATTTAACCTCTAGCCAAATTTATTAAACATTGACATACCGGTACCTTCTTCTGTACAATTTTTTCAAAATTTTTTTTTTGGTTTTCTAAAAAGCATTTGCCTGCGGGTGCCAACACCCTCCTTCAATTTTTTTTTTTGTAATATAACTCTAGTTGAATATTTTGTATTGACTTGAAAATTGATAACTTGGTGCCCTATGGAATAATCATTCTTTAATGAACTAAATATTTTGAATAGATTTTTCTGTTAAGATTCTGGGCTATTTAGTTTGTACTTTGTAATGTGTAATCATACAGTTAAATTTATTCAAAATTTTTTTTTGGTTTCCAAAAATGCATTTGCCTGCAGGCGCCAACACCCTCCTTCAATTTTTTTTTTATGATTTAACCTCTAGCCTAATTTTTTAAACATTGACAATCGGGTACCTTTGAATAATCCTTATCTTTAATGAACTAAATATTTTGAATAGATTTCTCTGTTAAGATTCTGGGCTATTTAGTTTGTACTTTGTAATGTGTAAACATACAGTTAGATTTATTCAAAATTTTTTTTTGGTTTCCTAAAATGCATTTGCCTGCGGGCGCCAACACCCTCCTTCAATTATTTTTTATGATTTAACCTCTAGCCAAATTTATTAAACATTGACATAACATTACCTTCTTCTGTAAAATATTTTCCAAATATTTTTTTTTGGTTTCCTAAAATGCATTTGCCTGCGGGCGCCAACACCCTCCTTCAATTTTTTTTTTTTTATATAACTAGTTGAATATTTTGTATTGACTTGAAAATTGATAACTTGGTGCCCTATGAATAATCATTCTTTAATGAACTAAATATTTTGAATAGATTTCTCTGTTAAGATTCTGGGCTATTTAGTTTGTACTTTGTAATGTGTAATCATACAGTTAAATTTATTCAAAATTTTTTTTTGGTTTCCAAAAATGCATTTGCCTGCAGGCGCCAACACCCTCCTTCAATTTTTTTTTTATGATTTAACCTCTAGCCAAATTTATTAAATATTGACATACCGGTACCTTCTTCTGTAAAATATTTTCCAAATATTTTTTTTTGGTTTCCTAAAATGCATTCGCCTGCGGGCGCCAACACCCTCCTTCAATTATTTTTTATGATTTAACCTCTAGCCAAATTTATTAAACATTGACATAACATTACCTTCTTCTGTAAAATATTTTCAAAATTTTTTTTTTTGTTTTCCTATAAAGCAGTTGCCTGCGGGCGCCAACACCCTCCTTCAATTTTTTTTTTGTAATACAACTCTAGTTGAATATTTTGTATTGACTTGAAAATTGATAACTTGGTGCCCTATGAATAATCATTCTTTAATGAACTAAATATTTTGAATAGATTTTTCTGTTAAGATTCTGGGCTATTTAGTTTGTACTTTGTAATGTGTAATCATACAGTTAAATTTATTCAAAATTTTTTTTTGGTTTCCTAAAATGCATTTGCCTGCGGGCGCCAACACCCTCTTCAATTTTTTTTTATGATTTAACCTCTATCCAAATTTATTAAACATTGACATACCGGTACCTTCTTCTGTAAAATATTTTCCAAATATTTTTTTTTGGTTTCCTAAAATGCATTTGCCTGCAGGCGCCAACACCCTCCTTCAATTTTTTTTTTATGATTTAACCTATAGCCTAATTTTTTAAACATTGATAATCGGGTACCTTTGAATAATCCTTATCTTTAATGAACTAAATATTTTGAATAGATTTTTCTGTTAAGATTCTGGGCTATTTAGTTTGTACTTTGTAATGTGTAAACATACAGTTAGATTTATTCAAAATTTTTTTTTGGTTTCCTAAAATGCATTTGCCTGCGGGCGCCAACACCCTGCTTCAATTTTTTTTTATGATTTAACCTCTAGCCAAATTTATTAAACATTGACATACCGGTACCTTCTTCTGTACAATTTTTTCAAAATTTTTTTTTTGGTTTTCTAAAAAGCATTTGCCTGCGGGCGCCAACACCCTCCTTCAATTTTTTTTTTTTGTAATATAACTCTAGTTGAATATTTTGTATTGACTTGAAAATTGATAACTTGGTGCCCTATGGAATAATCATTCTTTAATGAACTAAATATTTTGAATAGATTTTTCTGTTAAGATTCTGGGCTATTTAGTTTGTACTTTGTAATGTGTAATCATACAGTTAAATTTATTCAAAATTTTTTTTTGGTTTCCAAAAATGCATTTGCCTGCAGGCGCCAACACCCTCCTTCAATTTTTTTTTTATGATTTAACCTCTAGCCTAATTTTTTAAACATTGATAATCGGGTACCTTTGAATAATCCTTATCTTTAATGAACTAAATATTTTGAATAGATTTTTCTGTTAAGATTCTGAGCTATTTAGTTTGTACTTTGTAATGTGTAAACATACAGTTAAATTTATTCAAAATTTTTTTTTTGGTTTCCTAAAATGCACTTGCCTGCGGGCGCCAACACCCTCCTTCAATTAATTTTATGATTTAATCTCTAGCCAAATTTATTAAACATTGACATAACATTACCTTCTTCTGTAAAATTTTTTCAAAATTTTTTTTTTTGGTTTCCTAAAAAGCATTTGCCTGCGGGCGCCAACACCCTCCTTCAATTTTTTTTTGAAATATAACTTTAGTTGAATATTTTGTATTGACTTGAAAATTGATAACTTGGTGCCCTATGAATAATCATTCTTTAATGAACTAAATATTTTGAATAGATTTTTCTGTTAAGATTCTAGGCTATTTAGTTTGTACTTTGTTATGTGTAAACATACAGTTAAATTTATTCAAAATTTTTTTTTGGTTTCCTAAAAAGCATTTGCCTGCGGGTGCCAACACCCACCTTCAATTTTTTTTTATGATTTAACCTTTAGCCAAATTTATTAAACATTGACATACCGGTACCTTCTTCTGTGAAATATTTTCCAAATATTTTTTTTTGTTTTCCAAAATGCATTTGCCTGCGGGCGCAAACACCCTCCTTCAATTTTTTTTTTTTATATAACTAGTTGAATATTTTGTATTGACTTGAAAATTGATAACTTGGTGCCCTATGAATAATCATTCTTTAATGAACTAAATATTTTGAATAGATTTCTCTGTTAAGATTCTGGGCTATTTAGTTTGTACTTTGTAATGTGTAATCATACAGTTAAATTTATTCAAAATTTTTTTTTGGTTTCCAAAAATGCATTTGCCTGCGGGCGCCAACACCCTCCTTCAATTTTTTTTTTGTAATATAACTCTAGTTGAATATTTTATATTGACTTGAAAATTGATAACTTGGTGCCCTATGAATAATCATTCTTTAATTAACAAAATATTTTGAATAGATTTTTCTGTTAAGATTCTGGGCTATTTAGTTTGTACTTTGTAATGTGTATTCCTACAGTTAAATTTTTTCAAAATTTTTTTTTGGTTTCTAAAAAAGTATTTGCCTGCAGGCGCCAACACCCCCCTTCAATTTTTATCGGCAGGCAAATGCATTTTAGGAAACCAAAAAAAAAAAATTTTGAAAAAATTTTACAGAAATTGGTACCGGTATGTCAATGTTTAATAAAATTAGCTAGAGGTTGAATCATAAAAAAAAATTGAAGGAGGGTGTTGGCGCCCGCAGGCAAATGCATTTTAGGAAACCAAAAAAAAATATTTGGAAAATATTTTACAGAAGAAGGTACCGGTATGTCAATATTTAATAAATTTGGGTAGAGGTTAAATCATAAAAAAAAATTGAAGGAAGGTGTTGGCGCCTGCAGGCAAATGCATTTTTGGAAACCAAAAAAAAATTTTGAATAAATTTAACTGTATGATTACACATTACAAAGTACAAACTAAATAGCCCAGAATCTTAACAGAGAAATCTATTCAAAATATTTAGTTCATTAAAGAATGATTATTCATAGGGCACCAAGTTATCAATTTTCAAGTCAATACAAAATATTCAACTAGTTATATAAAAAAAAAAAAATTGAAGGAGGGTGTTGGCGCCCGCAGGCAAATGCATTTTGGAAAACAAAAAAAAATATTTGGAAAATATTTTACAGAAGAAGGTACCGGTATGTCAATGTTTAATAAATTTGGCTAAAGGTTAAATCATAAAAAAAAAATTGAAGGAGGGTGTTGGCGCCTGCAGGCAAATGCATTTTTGGAAACCAAAAAAAATTTTGAATAAATTTAACTGTATGTTTACACATTACAAAGTACAAACTAAATAGCCTAGAATCTTAACAGAAAAATCTATTCAAAATATTTAGTTCATTAAAGAATGATTATTCATAGGGCACCAAGTTATCATATTTCAAGTCAATACAAAATATTCAACTAAAGTTATATTACAAAAAAAAATTGAAGGAGGGTGTTGGCGCCCGCAGGCAAATGCTTTTTAGGAAACCAAAAAAAAAAATTTTGAAAAAATTTTACAGAAGAAGGTAATGTTATGTCAATGTTTAATAAATTTGGCTAGAGATTAAATCATAAAATTAATTGAAGGAGGGTGTTGGCGCCCGCAGGCAAGTGCATTTTAGGAAACCAAAAAAAAATTTTGAATAAATTTAACTGTATGTTTACACATTACAAAGTACAAACTAAATAGCTCAGAATCTTAACAGAAAAATCTATTCAAAATATTTAGTTCATTAAAGATAAGGATTATTCAAAGGTACCCGATTGTCAATGTTTAAAAAATTAGGCTAGAGGTTAAATCATAAAAAAAAAATTGAAGGAGGGTGTTGGCGCCTGCAGGCAAATGCATTTTTGGAAACCAAAAAAAAATATTTGGAAAATATTTTACAGAAGAAGGTACCGGTATGTCAATGTTTAATAAATTTGGCTAGAGGTTAAATCATAAAAAAAAATTGAAGCAGGGTGTTGGCGCCCGCAGGCAAATGCATTTTAGGAAACCAAAAAAAAATTTTGAATAAATCTAACTGTATGTTTACACATTACAAAGTACAAACTAAATAGCCCAGAATCTTAACAGAAAAATCTATTCAAAATATTTAGTTCATTAAAGATAAGGATTATTCAAAGGTACCCGATTATCAATGTTTAAAAAATTAGGCTATAGGTTAAATCATAAAAAAAAAAATTGAAGGAGGGTGTTGGCGCCTGCAGGCAAATGCATTTTAGGAAACCAAAAAAAAATATTTGGAAAATATTTTACAGAAGAAGGTACCGGTATGTCAATGTTTAATAAATTTGGATAGAGGTTAAATCATAAAAAAAAATTGAAGAGGGTGTTGGCGCCCGCAGGCAAATGCATTTTAGGAAACCAAAAAAAAATTTTGAATAAATTTAACTGTATGATTACACATTACAAAGTACAAACTAAATAGCCCAGAATCTTAACAGAAAAATCTATTCAAAATATTTAGTTCATTAAAGAATGATTATTCATAGGGCACCAAGTTATCAATTTTCAAGTCAATACAAAATATTCAACTAGAGTTGTATTACAAAAAAAAAATTGAAGGAGGGTGTTGGCGCCCGCAGGCAACTGCTTTATAGGAAACCAAAAAAAAAAATTTTGAAAATATTTTACAGAAGAAGGTAATGTTATGTCAATGTTTAATAAATTTGGCTAGAGGTTAAATCATAAAAAATAATTGAAGGAGGGTGTTGGCGCCCGCAGGCGAATGCATTTTAGGAAACCAAAAAAAAATATTTGGAAAATATTTTACAGAAGAAGGTACCGGTATGTCAATATTTAATAAATTTTGGCTAGAGGTTAAATCATAAAATAAAATTGAAGGAGGGTGTTGGCGCCTGCAGGCAAATGCATTTTTGGAAACCAAAAAAAAATTTTGAATAAATTTAACTGTATGATTACACATTACAAAGTACAAACTAAATAGCCCAGAATCTTAACAGAGAAATCTATTCAAAATATTTAGTTCATTAAAGAATGATTATTCATAGGGCACCAAGTTATCAATTTTCAAGTCAATACAAAATATTCAACTAGTTATATAAAAAAAAAAAAAATTGAAGGAGGGTGTTGGCGCCCGCAGGCAAATGCATTTTAGGAAACCAAAAAAAAATATTTGGAAAATATTTTACAGAAGAAGGTAATGTTATGTCAATGTTTAATAAATTTGGCTAGAGGTTAAATCATAAAAAATAATTGAAGGAGGGTGTTGGCGCCCGCAGGCAAATGCATTTTAGGAAACCAAAAAAAAATTTTGAATAAATCTAACTGTATGTTTACACATTACAAAGTACAAACTAAATAGCCCAGAATCTTAACAGAGAAATCTATTCAAAATATTTAGTTCATTAAAGATAAGGATTATTCAAAGGTACCCGATTGTCAATGTTTAAAAAATTAGGCTAGAGGTTAAATCATAAAAAAAAAATTGAAGGAGGGTGTTGGCGCCTGCAGGCAAATGCATTTTTGGAAACCAAAAAAAAATTTTGAATAAATTTAACTGTATGATTACACATTACAAAGTACAAACTAAATAGCCCAGAATCTTAACAGAAAAATCTATTCAAAATATTTAGTTCATTAAAGAATGATTATTCCATAGGGCACCAAGTTATCAATTTTCAAGTCAATACAAAATATTCAACTAGAGTTATATTACAAAAAAAAAAATTGAAGGAGGGTGTTGGCACCCGCAGGCAAATGCTTTTTAGAAAACCAAAAAAAAAATTTTGAAAAAATTGTACAGAAGAAGGTACCGGTATGTCAATGTTTAATAAATTTGGCTAGAGGTTAAATCATAAAAAATAATTGAAGGAGGGTGTTGGCGCCCGCAGGCAAATGCATTTTAGGAAACCAAAAAAAAATTTTGAATAAATCTAACTGTATGTTTACACATTACAAAGTACAAACTAAATAGCCCAGAATCTTAACAGAAAAATCTATTCAAAATATTTAGTTCATTAAAGATAAGGATTATTCAAAGGTACCCGATTATCAATGTTTAAAAAATTAGGCTAGAGGTTAAATCATAAAAAAAAAAATTGAAGGAGGGTGTTGGCGACCGCAGGCAAATGCTTTTTAGGAAACCAAAAAAAAAAATTTTGAAAATATTTTACAGAAGTAGGTACCGGTATGTCAATGTTTAATAAAATTAGCTAGAGGTTGAATCATAAAAAAAAATTGAAGGAGGGTGTTGGCGCCCGCAGACAAATGCATTTTAGGAAACCAAAAAAAATTTTTGAATAAATTTAACTGTATGATTACACATTACAAAGTACAAACTAAATAGCCCAGAATCTTAACAGAGAAATCTATTCAAAATATTTAGTTCATTAAAGATAAGGATTATTCAAAGGTACCCGATTGTCAATGTTTAAAAAATTAGGCTAGAGGTTAAATCATAAAAAAAAAATTGAAGGAGGGTGTTGGCGCCTGCAGGCAAATGCATTTTTGGAAACCAAAAAAAAATTTTGAATAAATTTAACTGTATGATTACACATTACAAAGTACAAACTAAATAGCCCAGAATCTTAACAGAAAAATCTATTCAAAATATTTAGTTCATTAAAGAATGATTATTCCATAGGGCACCAAGTTATCAATTTTCAAGTCAATACAAAATATTCAACTAGAGTTATATTACAAAAAAAAAAATTGAAGGAGGGTGTTGGCGCCCGCAGGCAAATGCTTTTTAGAAAACCAAAAAAAAAATTTTGAAAAAATTTTACACAAGAAAATACATTTCATAGTTCAAACTCAAATTCCCAGAATATTAAACAGAACCTAGCCAGTCTCTTTTCAAATTATATAGTATGTACACAGGTACTCAGCTTACTCCCAGGTATAGCCGGTTAATCTTGAAAAATTTTTATACAAAAAAATCTACTAGAGTTCAATGAAGTGAAAAAAAAATTGTTTAAGAAATCTGGGTGAAATAACACTAAACAAAAGAACACGCTGGAAGCTAAATACTGCAATACATATTAACTACAATCCAAAAACTAGGTGTTGTTTACATTATAATAATGCGAACAGTTATAATATCTGATCAGAGGTGTATCACGGTAATATATGTATTAGAAAATGTATAAAAACGAATGTAAATTATAAAGGATGCAAAGAAATTAAATGATAAAAGGTCCTGCACGGACTCTACTATGTGATTGTAATTTATAAAGGACATAAAATGATTAATTTAAAATAATATTATGTTTGGTGGGTCTACAGTCAATATTAAATTACAAACTATAAAGTCTAAATGCAAATAAAAACATAGTCAGATATCGGTTTTATTCTTTGTAAATATGTGCGGAAAAATGTTAGATTTAGTACAATGTAAAAAAATGTGGAAAGGAAACCCTGAGAATTCTTTGACAATAGGATATTAAAACACAAAACCATATATTAAATTAAAACTATTGATTTTATACATTTTCTATTTACAAAAACTCATAAGTATTGAAAACTTTATAAAACCCTAATAAAATTATATTTTGTTATATTTTAAAATACATTTTATAATTTGTTTTGGTAAAAAAATCATTTTAATAACTATACTGGTACAACTCTTGCTGACAGTCTTTAAGAGCGTGTTAAAAACTATGATAATTAGTTAACATCTAATTTCCTGCCCTATCCGAACCTAACTTAACCTAACCAAATTAATAATATTTAAATATTTTCTTTCATCGTTATGTTTTCAATATCGAATACCTTGATAGTTAGTAGGAAAAGATCATCGCAAAGCTCACGACCGGTGATGGTAGTCGTCTATCATCACCATAGCTTCAACTAACCATAGGTTTACCTAACTAACCTTCTCATGACTCATTAGGACACTTTGAATAAAAGGATCCTGAGTTACAGGCTGCCAAACTCAAGTGTTTGATTATCAAGTTGATCCTTAGATTGTTGACAACCTTAATCCATGCTATGGATGAAGCCCATAGATAATAAAGATATGGATAGTCCACGCCTATTTTAAATACATTTCAGGCCGCGTTCTCGGAGGGGAAGGAAATTGAGGCTCCTTTATATTGATAGTCGATACTCGAGTTATTGGCCTCAATTGTTCCCCTCGAAGATCAGACCGCTGATAAGACTATTATGTCCTATCCATTATTTTATATCTTTATTATCTATGATGGAGCCATACCCAGCTCACTCGTGTAAACAATTTGAAGCACATAAAAGCGATCAACGAATCTCTATTATTATTTAAATATTTCAATTCATAATATGAATTCCCAGCCCTGTCCCCCATACTCTGATATTAAAAGCCCAGCCCACCTTCATATTATTCTCTATGCAAAAAGTAAATTTAAGACAAATTTGTAAATCAATGCACAGTCTCTCTATTGTACTAATATTTGTGATTTCATTAATTTTCAGTATTTTGTATAATTAGATTGGGAAAACATAAGACAATATCATTTACACAAGACTGTGGCTAACACAATCATACTTTGATAAAAGTATATGATATAAGTACCTTCTATATTTGAATTAATCGTTTTTTTTTTTTTTTTTTTTTTTTTTCGGGTACTTTATTGGTGGACAGCACTTTAACTACGGTCCCTTAACTTACTGAGGAAACCTTGAGCCATTTCCTTTTAGGAAATCAATTAAATCCTCACACATAACTCTTAATTCAAGAGTTTGTAACTAATACAATCATAATATAATATGAGTATATAGTACATTTCGTAATATTTTTTTATAATATTTACTGTTAGTGAAATATTAAGTTTGTATTTCTAATATAATATATGTTATGATATTTATGGACGACACTTGCACCATGGCCCCTCGATATAGTAATGTGGCGACCCGGCACATCTCTTTTAGATAAATGATTAAATACTTAATCAAGTCTTCCAATTTACTAAACGTTTATATTTTGTAGATAATTTGAAGAAAAATTTAAAATTGAAGAGAGACTGTGTGAATTAACAAAATTGTTGGTATGAAATGTTTATTTGAACACCTTTTATAATGTATTATATTGAGCTTAAGTTAATTTTTTATAATGTACTATAGTAAACATTTGAACATTTATTATAATATACGTATATTATACATAGATTTCAAGTATGATTTTTTTTAGTTTTTTTTTTAAAGTTACCCACCTACTACAATACAAGACACTTTATTTTTATATTTTGAAGCAATATATGTTTTGGATTATTTACATCTATATAAACTAAATTTCAGACCCATAGTTTAGTATTTAAAGTTTGTATGATCAAAGTCGTGGAACCAAATTTTATCAGACTCTACTAGAATGTTGTAGTTAAATTAAACTATAATAAGTATGTGGAATAACATGTACCTAACCTTCTATGATAATTTGTTATGAATATAATATTTTAAGTAATAGCTCAAATTTAGCACTTTACATTACTTTACTTAATACATTTTCCTAATATTTTAACAGAAATTATGGAGCTAAAAATATAGAAATACCTATATTATGTCACGGTCCATAGTTCATAGTTTTGTTTCATTTACAATAATAATGCTTTTTAATATACTTTTTTATAAATTAATATTTATTACAGTTGGCTTTTATGATTTGTTTGAACTATTAGTACGTATTTTTGTTGGGAGATCCCTATTATTACAACACCGTTACCAATACGCGTTTTTTTTTTTGGTTAGTTAATATAATTGCATGTTTTCATGATTTCTTCGTATTTATGCTTATTTTCCTAAAATGTTTTTATATTTTCGGTTCATCCGTTACCTACCTACATACCTACCTACCAAGTGTGTAAATAAAGAATTTTTTTTGTAAACCAATTTGAATTATAATTTATTAATTTAAAAAATTTTTAATAAAAACGTTTTCATTCAGTATTTTTTTGAATTTTAAGTGCATATTTTTGAATATTTCAGTGCATATATTTGCCTGTTTTTAGTGCATACATGCAGGCAAATATTTAACACTTTTTCATTGCATTAAATTCACAACCCTGATAACTTGATAACACTAAGAGGATGTCAGATTTTTAGCGCACCATTTATTTCTCTCTCTGACCCAATCATTTTAGTGTTTTCTTAATCGTACATTTGGTATGCTACGCGTGGGTCAAAGATGGAAAACAAATAGTGCGCTGACATCCCAACCGGCAACATCTTTACACGAGTGAGCTGGGTATGGCTCCATCATAGATAATAAAGATATGGATAGGACATAATATCTTTATTATCTATGGGCTTCATCCATAGCATGGATTAAGGTGTCAACAATCAAAGGATCGACTTGATAAACAAACACTTAAGTTCGGCAACCTGCAACTCAGGATCTTTTTATTCAAAGTGTCCTAATGAGTCATAAGAAGGTTAGTTAGGTAAACCTATGGTTAGTTGAAGCCAATGAGTCAATAGGGCCTTTGCAATTCAAGATATTTTCCTACGTATTCGGCATCGTTAACATAACTATTCTACCTTTACACTTTTTCTTCCCCCGTCTCTCACAGCTATATACAGGTTCAGCCACTCTCATTCCACACCTCCATATGATCGGAATTCTGTCTATCCATCTCTTCTTCATTCTTCTCGTCCATCATTCTCCCCTAAATTGACTTCTATAGCCACTCTCACTATCTCTTATCATACAGTGACCGAACCACCTAAACCTATTCTCTCTTGTTTTCACTACAATATGTACACTACCCTGCATTACCCTTAATTAATTAATTTCTTATTCTATCCTCTTTTGTACCTTAACACCTTACTTATTATTCTCATATCTGCTACTCTCACTCCACTTACCTACCCTAACCTTACATTTCTTTTTCATCTTTTCCTTTCATACACCAAACATTCTGAATTCCTGTTGACCCGTTTCCTTATCTTCGCCATATCACATACTTCCTAATTCCTATTCACTCAGTCTCTAGTTACCTACAAGTCATCGTACTTGATTATCGGTGAAAATATTTAAATATCATTGAGCGAATTCCCTACTCGAAAGAATTGCTTAAAAAAATATCATACCTCACCAATTTTCTAATTTTGAACACGACTTTATTGATAGCCCGAATAGTGTTATACCAGTATAGTTACAATACAAATATTGAACATTTTCGGGCAATACATCCCCTGATCAATTAACTATAATAAAAAAAAACCTACTGAGAAATAAGAAAATACATACCCCGTGACGGAATCAAAATCTGCTACGAAACTTAGTCTTCGAAACACTGAAACGTTCACACATTTCAATCTGCTTATGATATATTATTCCCAGTTTGAAAATGTTCACTGACGAATACCATTTCTGAAATAACACGCATCTTATGCAGTAAAATATTCTACAATATTCTAATGACCTATGCGTTACAGTCTACAGATATTATATAAACCTACCAATAAATACCTAATATAGTTTGTATTTTTAATTGTTGTATTCAAGGATTTATTAGTTTTATTTTTATACCTAACAAAAATTACATTTATTCACAAGTCAGTTATCAACTAGAACTCGACTACGAGTAAGACAGCGTTTGGATTGTTCGGACTGGCGTATAATTTATTATTATTATACATTGCGCCTTTGGTAGGCAGTAGTAAACGTATATGCTTCTACGTTACTTAGTTAACAGATTTTCCGCGACAATAAATATTTAATTCAAGTCTAAAAAGTAAATGTAAGACCAAAATAATATAAAAACAAACTTACGCATAAACATCGACTCTTCCAGTGAAACCTAGCTTTACTGCAGCACACGCTGTCGTCCGTCTACATCTCGCTCCATCTCCATCTCTCTCTAAATCTCGCTAATTGAAACTTATCTAGTATACAATACTAGTATCTTTATGATCTGTAATATATTCTGGTGTTCGATGAAAAAGATTGAAATAAGATAAAAATACATAATTTTTTGGTTTTGAATATGAAAGCTGTGAGGTGATCGATATGAATTTTGTGAGAAATCTAGAGGTTTCACATTTAACGAAAACTAAAACTATCGTGACGGAACTGAATTACGAAGAACGTATAAAACAAAAATAATCGTCACCAAGTGATAGGTATAATCTGCTATGTACTTACAAATCATATTAAATAACATTAATCATTATGTATTTTCTTATTTTGTTAGGTAGGTATAAAAACCTACCTTCCTACTTATAAAAGCATTACCTAATCATTAATAAATTAATTAATAATTTTTAAAACATTGTGTTCAAAAAAATAAAAAAAAAATGTGATTTTAATTAGAGTCTTGTAATGTACCTACCTATATTTAAAAAATAAATAAATATAATAATAACTGTTGAACTTTAAGGGACATAATAGGTAACACATTCGTGTATGTAGTATTACACTATTTATATACCTATACGAGTATATGAGTAGGTATATTATTCATAAGTGCGCACACGTCAGGATAGGCAGTTGACCATTCCGTGAATATACTTTTATGTGTACATGGTTATACATCCCTAATCCCTATGATATAGAATATAGATATTAGGTGAACAATAGAAGTTAAGTATGTGACACTAAATTAATAGTTACCTATAACTTATAACGTTGTATTTGGAAAAAAAATTATTAGTTATTAATTAAAATTGTATCTTATGACTATTATCAGTTATAAGTCATAACATATATTTCTATAAATTAAACCAAAATATTTATATATTTATATTAAGTACCCTGTATAGGTATGCACCTATTAATTATAATTATTCTACTAACAGGGACTGGAAAAACGACGACGGCGTTTATATCTCGCGTATTTTATACATTTCTAGTCCGAAACTAAAATATGAGCCTACAACACTTGGATAGCACATTTTTCGTGACATTAAATATTTGTTTTAAGTCTTAAAAGTAAATTTAAGCCCCAAAAGAATATAAAAACAAACTTACTTTAATTATCGACTCCTTCGGCGGAATCCGTGACGTGTGTGAACTGCTACGCCCATGAGGAAACGCTCCAGAATACAGCCAGAACTTAGAATATTGTGATTTATGAAAAATAAAATTATACGAAACGCAGTAAGTTTTTTGCTCATATCTTCTTTGCTTATTGAAATTTTAGAATTTTTAATCGACTGTGTCTTCTGCAACGACTTTGAGATTTGCCATAGATTAAATAAATAAATGATAGATATCATACTAGGTATGTCAATATGATGAATCCACGGATATAATATAATGCAACTTTTTATATCAAAGACTTCTATGTTAAGGACCAATTTGTTCATTTAAATTTGATATGACAATAAACCAAAATTGTTTATAATTTTGAATTTGAATTATAATAATATGATATAGGTATTATTTAAATTATTATTTTCGTTTATCAATTTAATTATTGATTAAGGTGGTGAATAGATGTCAGAAGCACAAGAATATTTTTATAAGAGCACATTGTATTTTATGAATTATTAAATAAAAATGTGATTACTGGATTTTAGAGTTAACATAAAGCCATAAACGTATACAGTAAATTCATCAAATACTATAATGCCAACTATATTTTTACAATGATGTGTGTTTTTTTTTTTTAATATTTTTAATTATTTTTTCTTGTGGTCTGTGTAAACGATAAGTATTCGTAATAAAGATTCAATTTTCATATATAATATTATATTATAGGCACTCAGTATGTAATCATATGTTTATTTTTAGTTTAATTTAATTGTAGGTATTTAGTAAATAATAATAGGTATACGAAATTGTGTTTTCGAATAGCAATTTATTGTTTGTATTAATACCTACACCATAATAGGGAACTAAAATTTTGTAAATGATGTACATATTTATTTTTGGTGTTTTAAGGCTGCTGTAAGATCAATTTATGAGAATCCTTGCATTAAATTGTTAGGATTATTTGATATGAATAATTATTTTATTACATATAGGTTTATTACATATTGGTAAGTCGATCAGAAACTATATTTACACTGAATGTTAATAGTAAAAAGCTATTAAAAAATCTATTATTTGTATTTATTTGTTAATAATAATTAAGACTTAAATATTAGCAGTAATCTTGTTCCTTTCACAAAATGTTTTTTAATTATTTTTAATTTAATTTACATTTATCCCAAAGTGATTTCTGAATAATCATTCAATGATGAATTTAATATTTACATTCTCGGTTACATTAATTGGATTATAAATTAAAATAAACTACAGTTTCCAGCTTCTACTAAAACATTATTTTATATTTTATTTTATGTTTTTAATTTTTTAAACGCAGTCTGCACCTTGTGTCGGTGATTTTACACGTAATATAATAAAATTTATACTAGTGATGAGTAGGTAAGTACCTTATTGTTTAATCAAATTATTTACACGATTATTAACTAAAAAAATATCTATGAAGTATAAACATCGGCATTTCCATTAACTATAAATTCAT